>NC_058523.1:372867765-373170795 GCF_904849725.1 Hordeum vulgare subsp. vulgare
GCATAATTCTCATCATGCGGGCGCAGTTGCCGGGACAAATATGCCACGACCCTGCCGTCCTGCATTAGAACTCCACCGAGCCTGGTTTTGGAGGCATCACAATATATCACAAACTCCTTGCTGATATCTGGAGTAGCCAATACCGGGGCGGTTGTCAATCTATTCTTCCACTCCTGGAAGCTTGCTTCACACTCCGGCGTCCATTTGAACTTCTTGCCCTTCTTCAAGAGCTGGGTGATGGGTCGAGCAATGCAGGAGAATCCTTCCACGAACTTGCGGTAGTATCCCACGAGTACGAGGAAGCTCCTGACTTCCTTCACATTGATCGGCGACTCCCAGTTTGTTACCGTAGTAATCTTGGAGGGATCGACCGCCAATCCACTTGCCGTCATGGTATGACCCAAGAATCCAACTTCGTTCACCCAAAATTGACATTTGCTGAACTTGGCATAAAGTTGGTGCTCTCGAAGCTTCTCCAACACTAATCTCAAGTGTTGCTCATGCTCCTCTTCGGACTTGGAGAATATTAATATGTCATCGATAAATATGACGACAAACTTATCCAGGTATTCCATGAAGACCTTGTTCATGAGGTACATGAAGTAAGCTGGGGCATTTGTCGACCCAAAAGACATGACAGTGCACTCGTATAGACCGTATTGGGTCACGAACGCTGTCTTGGGTATGTCTTCAGGTTGGATCTTCAGTTGGTAGTATCCAAATTGGAGATCGATCTTGGAAAACACCTTGGCTCCATTTAACTGGTCAAACAAGTCTTCGATCTTGGGGAGGGGTACTTGTTCTTGATCGTGACTTCATTGAGAGACCGGTAATCGACGCAGAGTCTGATAGTCCCGTCCTTCTTAGACACGAACACAATGGGTGATCCCCAAGGCGAGTCACTCGGACGAATGAATCCCTCCCTGAGTTGCTCATCCAGCTGCTTTTTCAGCTCTGCTAACTCCTCGGATCCCATCCTATAAGGCTTCTTATAGATAGGCCTCGATCCAGGCATGAGCTCAATGATGAACTCGATGTCTCGATCGGGAGGCATCCCTGGTAGCTCATCAGGAAAGACGTCTGGGTATTCACAGTCTATCGACACTCAGTCTAGCTCTTCTCCTGATAGGCTATTAACCTGGGGCACTCGGGTGGATACAGGCTCAGAGACATACTTGAATTTGACCCCTTGTGTCGCTTGTCATGGTAATAGCCCTATTGTCACAGTCCAAGATGCTCTGGTGTTTGGCCAACCAATCCATCCCAAGGATTACTTCTAAGCCTTGCGACTTAATGACAATGAGATCTGCTGAGAAGCTTATCCCACTGATAATGATCCCGACTCCTCTACATCGTAGGTTGGTCCTCAACACTGCTCCCGGGGTATGTACTGCCATTTGACCGTTGATACGTCTCCAACGTATCTATAATTTTTGTTGGTTCCATGATATTATCTTGTCAAACTTTGGATGTTTTGTATGCCTTTTATACCTTTTTTGGGACTAACTTATTAACTCGGTGCCAAGTGTCAGTTCCTGTTTTTCCGTGTTTTTGACCCTTTTTAGAGGAGAATTTTAAACGGTGTCCCAACGGAATAAAACATCTGAAAATATTTTTTCCGGAACAGAAGATACCCAGGGGACGTGAGAACCAAGGCAGAGGCCACCAGGGGAGGCCACAAGCCCCCTAGGCGCGGCCAGGGGGGCCCGCGCCTAGCAGGCTTGTGGGCCCCCTGTGGCTCGTCTACCCTACCTCTTCCGCCCATAAATTCCTGAAAAATCCAATACTGCGTGAGAGATCCACGAAAATACTTTTCCGCCGCCACATGCTTCTGTCTCCGCAAAATCCCATCTGGGGCACGTTCTGGTGCCCTGTCGGAGGGGGATTCGGATATGGAGGGCTTCTTCATCAACACCATGGCCTCTCCGATGATGCGTGACTAGTTTACCATAGACCTTCGGGTCCATAGCTAGTAACTAGATGGCTTCTTCTCTCTCTTGGATCTTCAATACAAAGTTCTCCATGATCTTCATGGAGATCTTCTTTTGCAGTGTGTTTGTCGAGATCCGATGAATTGTGGATTTATGATCAGATTATCTATGAGTCTTATTTGAGTTTCTTCTGATCACTTATATGCATGATTTCATATCCTTTTAGTTCTCTTCGAGTTGTGGGTTTTGTTTGGCCAACCTGATCTATGATTCTTGCAATGGGAGAAGTGCTTGGTTTTGGGTTCATACCGTGCGGTGACCTCACCCATTGACACAAGGGGTAGCGAGGCACGCATCGTGTTGTTGCCATCAAGGGTAAAAAGATGGGGTCTACATCATTGGTTTGAGTTTATCCCTCTACATCATGTCATCTTGCTTAAGGCGTTACTCCGTTCGTCATGAACACAATACACTAGATGCATGCTGGATAGCGGTCGATGTGTGGAGTAATAGTAGGAGATGCAGAAAGTATAGATCTACTTGTCTCGGACGTGATGCCTATATGTATGATCATTGCCTTAGATATCGTCATGACTTTGTGCGGTTCTATCAATGGCTCGACAGTAATTTGTTCACCCACCGTAATATTTGCTATTTTGAGAGAAGCCTCTAGTGAACACTATGGCCCCCGGGTCTACTTCACACCATATTTTCAGCCTTACGCTTTTACTTCGTTGCACTTTCCGCCTTCAGATCTCACTTGGCAATCAATCTTGAAGGGATTGACAACCCCTTTATAGCGTTGGGTGCAAGCTTGTTTGTGTTTGCGCAGGTACTCTGGACACTTGGCTTGATTCTCCTACTGGATTGATACCTTGGTTCTCAAAACTGAGGGAAATACTTACGGCTACTGTGCAAGCTCAAGAGGTAGAAATAAGGATTTCTCGCGCCGTTGCCGGGGAGGATCAAGCGAAGAATAGTCTCCCGTCAACGTGCCAATTTTTGGCGCCGTTGCCGGGGAGGATCAAGTCAAGAATAGTCTCCCGTCAATGTGTCAATTTCTGGCACCGGGGATTATTCTAGGTGAAGCTCATCCAAGTAAGTGTCGCAAACTCATCATTTACTTTTTTGCCTCTCGTTTTCCTCTCCCCCACTTCTGAAAAAACAAAAATTTACAAAAATATTTGCCTTTTTCGTTCGCTCTATTCTCTCGCTTGCTTTCTGTTCGCTTGTGTGCTTGATTGCTTGCTGAAGTCACCATGACTGAAAACACCAAACTTTGTGACTTCTCGAATACTAATAATAATGATTTTATTAGTACTCCGATTGCTCCCGCCACTAGTGCGGAATCATACGAAATCAATGCTCCTTTGTTGTATCTTGTTATGAAAGAGCAATTCTCCGGCCTTCCTAGTGAAGATGTCGCATCCCATCTTAATACCTTCATTGGGCTTTGCGATACGTGGATAATGATGTGATTAAATTGAAGCTTTTTTCTTTCTCGTTGCGATATCGAGCAAAAACTTGGTTTTCATCTTTGCCCAAAAATAGTATTGATTCTTGGAACAAGTGCAAAGATGCTTATATATCCAAGTATTTTCCGTCGACTAAGATTATCTCTCTCCATAATGATATCATGAATTTTAAGCAACTTGATCATGAGCATGTTGCACAATCTTGGGAGAGAATGAAATTGATGATTAGAAATTGTCCCTCTCATGGCTTGAGTCTTTGGATGATTATACAAATCTTCTACGCTGGTTTGAATTCCTTTTCTAGAAATATCTTGGACTCCGCCTCAGGTGGAACATTCATGGAAATCACATTAGGAGAAGCCACAAAATACCTAGACAATATCATGACAAACTACTCTGAGTGGCACACTGAAAGGTCACCTACTAGTAAAAAGGTACACGTTATATAAGAAATTAACTCGTTGAGTGCTAAGATGGATGAGTTAATGAAATTGGTTGCTAGTAAAGGTGCTCCTTTAGATCCTAATGATATGCCCTTGTCTTCCTTGATTGAGAGTAGCAATGCGAGCTTGGACGTTAATTTTGTTGGTAGGAATAATTTTGGCAACAACAATGCTTTTAGAGGAAACTATGTTCCTAGGCCTTTTCCTAGTAACCCCTCTAATAACTTTGACAACTCCTACAACAATACTCATGGAAATTACAATAAATTACCCTCTGATCTAGAGAGTAATATCAAAGAGTTTATCAACTCGCAAAATATTTTCAATGCGTCCATAGAGGAAAAACTACTAAAAATTGATGATTTGGCTAGGAGCGTTGATAGAATGTCTATTGATATTGATGCTTTGAAAGTTAGATGTGCTCCTCCCAAGATCAAAATGGATGAAACTTTGAAAGCTATGCGTGTTTCCATGAATGAGAGCAAAGAAAGAACCGCCCAAATTCGTGCTAGACATGAATGGCTTAAAAAGGCGTGTTCTCGTGATAAGAATCACGAAGATCTTAAAGTGCTTGGTGTGACTCCCATTGAATCCTTGTTTTCTAGTGTCAAACCTAATTATGATGGGGCTTTATATGAATCCACTTTGGTTGAAAAACGCCCCAATGATTCGGAGTCCATCTATCTTGATGCTAAAAGCATTGAAAGTGGAGTAGAAGATATCAAAACTTTGAGTAGTAATGAAACTACTACTTTGGATTTCAAGGAATTCAATTATGATAGTTGCTCTTTGATTGAATGCATTTCCTTGATGCAATCCATGCTAAACTCTCCACATGCTTATAGCCAAAACAAGGCCTTTACCAATCATATCGTTGATGCTATGATAAAATCTCTTGAAGAGAAACTTGAGTTGGAAGTTTCTATTCCTAGGAAGCTTCATGATGAGTGGGAACCTACTATCAAAACCAAAATCAAAAACTATGAATGCAATGCTTTGTGTGATTTGGGTGCTAGTGTTTCCACGATTCCAAAGTCTTTATGTGATGTTCTAGGCTTTAATGAGATTGAGGAGTGCTTTCTTAATTAGCATCTTGCGGACTCTACTGTCAAGAAACCCATGGGAAGGATCAATGATGTTCTTATTATTGCAAATAGGAACTATGTACTCGCGGATTTCATTGTGCTTGATATTGATTGCAATCCTACATGCCCTATCATTCTTGGTAGACCTTTCCTAAGGACTATTGGTGCTATCATCGATATGAAGGAAGGGAATATTAGGTTTCAATTTCCTTTGAAGAAGGGCATGGAGCATTTTCCTAGAAAGAAAATAAGATTGCCTTATGAGTCCATGATGAGGGCTACTTATGGTTTGAGTACCAAAGACGACGATACGTGATTCCATCACCTTATGCCTAGTTAAGGGCTTTAAACAATAGCGCTTGTTGGGAGGCAACCCAATGAATTTCTCTTTTTCTTTCTGTTTTGTTGCATCCACACAATAATAATTCTGTTATGATTGTGCCTTTTGTGTTTGATACAAGCAAAACCATTATGACTAGTTTGGTGTTGGTTGTTCGATCCTGCTGGAAAAAGACAGAAACTTTTCGCTCACGAAATTATTTTTCATTTTTATCCAGAAAGAGATTTTGAGTTGATTCTTTTTTCTTATGGTTGATCTGCCTTTTACCCAGGCTGTCGTAATTGTTTAGAAGTTTTGAGGTACCATAAGTATACAAATTATACAGATTGCTACAGACTGGTGTGTTTTTGACAGATTCTGTTTTTGTTGTGTTGGTTGCTTGTTTTGATGAAACTATGGATAGTATCGGGGGGTACTAGCCATGGAAAAGTGAGAATAAAGTAATCTAACACCAATATAAATATAAATCAAGATTGCTACAGTACCTCAAGAGGTGGTAGTTTGTTTTCTTGTGCTAATGATATCACGAGTTTGTGTTAAGTTTTGTGTTGTGAAGTTTTCAAGTTTTGGGTGATGTTCTCATGGACAAAGGGATAAATAATGGAAAGAGATCAATCTTGGGGATGCCCAAGGCATCCCAAGCCAAATTCAAGGACACCAAAAAGCCTAAGCTTGGGGATGCCCCGGGAAGGCATCCCCTCTTTCGTCTTCAATCCATCGATAACATCACTTGGAGTTATATTTTTATTCACCACATGATATGAGTTTTGCTTGGAGCGTCTTGTATCGTAGGAGTCTTTTCTTTTTGTTATGTCACAATCATCCTTGCTGCACACCTTTTGAGAGAGACATGCACTCATCGTGAATTTGCTAGAATACTCATTGTGCTTCACTTATATCTTTTGAGCTAGACAATTTTTCTCTATGTGCTTCAGTTAGATCTTTTAGAGCACGGCGGTGCGTAACTTGGTAGTTGGCTTGTGCTATGAAAGTAGTCCCAAAGGTGATAGGTACCCAAAGAGGATACAATAAAACTTCCATCTTCATGTAGCATTGAGTAAAAAGAGAAGTTTGATTCCTCTCAGTTAGTTTTGAGACGTGGATTCAGTAATATTAAGAGTTATGTTAGTAGGGTGTTGTGAATCTAGAAATACTTGTGTTGAAGTTAGTGATTCCCGTAACATGCACGTATGGTGAACCGCTATGTTAGTAAGTCAGAGCATAATTGATCTATTGATTGTCATCCTTTGTGTTGCGGTCGGGATCGGGCGATGGTTAACACCTACCAACCCTTCCGCTAGGAGTATGCGTTTAGCACTTTGTTTCGATTACTACTAAAAACTTTCGCAATAAGTATGTGAGTTCTTCATGACTAATGTGAGTCCATGGTATAGATGCACTTTCACCTTCCACCATTGCTAGCCTCTCTAGTAGCGCGCAATTTTTGCCGGTGCACAAACCCACCATATGCCTTCCTCAAAACAGCCACCATACCTACCTACTATGGCATTTTCATAGCCATTCCGAGATAAATTGCCATGCAACTCCCACCGTTCCGTCTCATGACTTGTGCCGTCACTCTCATATTTCCATTGCATGATCGTAAGATAGCTAGCTATATGTTTCAACGTCATACGCCAAGCTAGATCGTTGCACATCCCGGTACACTGCCGGAGGCATTTCCTATAGAGTCGTCATGGTTCTAAGCATTGAGCCGTGAGTAAATAAAAGTGTGATGATCATCATTATTAGAGCATTCTCCCGTGTGAGGAAATAAAAAAAGAGGTCAAAGTTTCCCACAAAAAAAGAGATATGGAAAGAGGCCAAAGAGCCCAAACAAAAAAAGGAGAGACAACGAGAGAAGGGACAATTGTAACGACTGAGATACGGTCCTTTCCGATTTAGGGAACAAGGCCCAAAATTGGAAAGAACCGCATCTAAGCGTTTCACAAGCATGGTAACATAGCACATACATAATAATAGAATGAAAAATAGGGAATCATCTGTCATCTCATAGAAAATATCAGAGTTACATCACACATTTATTCAGACAAGGTAGTTCCACTATGGACTACATAACATGAGAAAAAGGCTATGCTACCCTGCATGCTAGCCCACGATCACGACCACGCCTCAGTCTTTTGGATAGTTCATGTACAGGTGGTCGTTCTCCTCATCGTACTGCCACGCCAGCTGTGTGCCATCGGGATCACCTGTGTCGGGCGTACCTGTACCTGTTGGTGTGTTGAAGTAATCTATGAGCCACGGGGACTCGGCAATCTATGACCTCGGTGCGAGAACTAGTCAAGTTATTAGGTAAGGAAGGTTCAGTGTTTAGATTGCAACATCCTAAGAATATATGGTGGCTAACTTACATAGAACAAGTTATTGATGGTGGTGTATACTAGCGGGCGAAGACTAGCTGGTCACTAAGTGATCCTGAACACCTACTTACGTCAATCATAACCCCACCGTGTTCTCGATAGAAGAGAGGTCTTCGGAAGGGACAATCACGGTTACACACACGGTTGGCAATTTTATTAGATTTAGTTCAAGTTATCTATAATCGGATGTTAACAAATATTCCAAGTTGCCACATAACCGCGGGCACGGCTTTCCGAAAGTTTAAACCCTGCAGGGGTGCTCCAACTAGTCCATCACAAACGGTCACGGGCCGCAAAGTAATCCTCTATCACGAATCTCGTGATCTCGTCGGATTCCTTAGAGGAAAACCTCAACTCTGGGGAGAACCAAAGCTTCACCGGGATTCCTATGCGCAAGATATATCGCTAAGGTAAGACAAGACTAGCCGGACCTCCCGACATGTCGAGGACCCTGATAAGAGCCGCGTATCTCAGTCTCAGGACACGCCGGATAAGCGAAGTGTACAGTGGCCAGAGAAATCTCCAGAGTTGCCCCGGGATGGCCCCGCACGGTGCTCTAGTTTGGACCAACATTAATGAGGAGCACTGGTCTGGGTTGTTGATTAATTCCTCACGGCAGCTATTCCCTATGCAGATTATTATTAACTGATTAGCAAATTAACACCAATGTTGGGTCCTGCCGGACAAGTCTTAACACTACACGATTTATCAAGGGGGTCCCCATAACAACCCCGAACGTGTTAGGAGCGATCAGTTATGGAATCAAACACCGGTAGCCGGAAACTATGGCGGCAATAACAGAACAGAACACCCGGCAAAAGGCTAGGCCTTCTGTTATTTACCAAGTATATAGGTGCATTAATTAAATAACAGACTTAATATAATGATATCAAACTCATGTTATCAAATGAGACAAGGCACCTGCAACTAGCAACGCTAACATTAGAAGCTGAGCAAAGCCTACTTAGCCATTCAATACTTGCTAGGAGGGGAAAGGTGTTTGGGTTTCATGGCAATATCAGGAGGCAATTATTTCAGTGGTAGGTAGCGAGCATATGATGAAGGAAACGTGAATCTAGCATAACAAGTCTAGAGATGGAATCAAGGTCATATCATCTTGCCTGTGATGTCCTCAGCTTGGAACTGCTCTTGTTCTCCTGCACGTACTCTCCCGGATCCACGTACTCATTCTCCGATCCTGGTGCTACCCAACATAAAAATAGCATCCAATGAACAACAACACAACAAGATGCAACAAGCACATGATGCATGAGATGAAATGAACATGCATCCCTATTCTAGTCACTTGCACGTGCATGAGAAGAAAATACAAACTTCTGGACAGAACTGCACTCTAAGCTATCTTGACATGAAATAGGATGACATGAACAGATGCATCACGCGAAAACGTTGCAAAACATATAAAGAACGTTACGAACGGAGCTACGGATCAACCGGAAACAACAAAACAAGAAATGGAGTCCTACGGATCAAATCCATCACAACACACTCCAATGGCATACTTCTGGTATTCCCAGGTTACCATATCACAAAACAAACAAGTATGGATGGGGTGGTGCAAGGAATATCACCACACCATCAACTATGCACTCACAAGCATCAACACATCAAAACTATACATTCTGTCCTAAATAGCATTATAGCAGTTTGAGAGCTACATGCAAAGCACCTACAGCCACACAAATGTGCCAAATAAGATATGTGGCAGAAGCTATTCAAAATCTCTACAAGCATGAGAAAAAACATAATACAAAGGAGTTTCACATAGAAAGTTCTACAACTGCTAACTTGGACAAAAATATCAGTTTTCAGGGACTTTGTGAAAATCTCAGATTCTCACTAGTTGTTTATGCTCTGAAGCATTTTGACAGCACCCAAACAATATCTACAGGAATCCAAATGGAATGAATATTTACAGAGAGCTAGACAAACACAAAGTCTACAACTTCTCAGTTGATTGTAGGGGATGATTCCCAACACATGAACTTTTGCAAGCACAAATGCAAGGGAAGAAAATAACAACAGTTTCTCAAACTTAGTGAAAATCACAGATTTTCACTAAACTGGAATTTTCAGCCACATCCCTACTTTGACTAAGCACATCCTGCACATATGAACTCCTAAGCATGAAACAACACCAACATGCTATAGAGGAGTTCACCCTCTACTGCCTCAACAAGGAATCAACCTCTTGAGCTCATCACACCACATGGAACCAAGCTCTAAACATTGAACAAAACAGAAATATGACATTCCCAGAAAGTGTTCCAAAGTGGAATCTGATTCCACCGTTGGATTCCTGGGCTGATTCTACCCCAAAAACATATATAATACCTAGGTACTTGCATAGAACAAAAGGGCACAAAGCTAAGAAGAAAATCCACATAGAATCACATTGGGGTAAATAGTGCTTTATCACATGCTTCTCACTAGATCATCACCTACACATGCACTTGCACATGCCCACAACACCAATGGTGCACATGAGGGGTAGACCTCATGTTCATGTGCCTTAGCACAACACCACACACTCACATACAACAAGCACACACATAATAAGCACCTACACATGCTAGTTACCACACACACACTAGCTTACACTCACATCAAGCATTCCTACACCTACACATACAAGCTTGCCCATGTGCTTATCAAGGCACACCATGCCTTGGTCATGTGTGACACACACACACATGCACACACACACAAGATCACATACACTACACACAAAGTATGTGGGGGGAACCCACACACATACTCACACCACATAATTGCACTAGCTAGTGCTAAAGTTCATCTCTCGTACACATGGATAGCACACCACATATACGTCGTGATATGCATCTACACATACATCACTTAGTGAATGACACACTTACCTACACACTCACATACATGAGCTAGCTCACACATTACACATGCACACAAAGCCTACACATGCATCACTACACATGCATAACACCACCTAGACACACATCAAACACTAACTAAACATAGAGAAACCTACTGGTGGGAGGCAAACAAATATCACACATGTTGTCCTAGCTTACCACAGCAAATAACATAGCAAACTATTGCAAAACAGTAAAAGGAATGGCAAAAAAAGGAATGGGGGGATTCGAACCCAGGTGCCCCTGGATCACCCCAGCAACTAACACCACTGGGCTGGTGTGCTCTGGTTCGACAGGAACATAGAAGAGAGCAGGGTATGCTCTCTACTGAAGTTACTGTGCCGAAAAAGAAATAGAAAAAGGGGTGCGCGCTGCGGGACTCGAAGCCACAACCGCCAACAGCACCAAAACCCACCTGCCACTACGCTACGTGCTCGGATCTTAACAGAGTAGAAGAGGTTGCCATATTGAGCAACCCCTCTGGTATTTCCTCTACCCGACGGTCGACGGAACAGGGGAAGCACCTCGCTGGCGTTATAGATCAAATTGCACTGCGGCTCATCGATGGAAGGGAGTAGGGACTCCCACGGTTCCATTTCTATACTAATCGTGCCACGGGAAGCACTATAGCTACGGCTCCACTACGCGCGGCGGTGCCGGTGACAGAGAGGCGCACGGCGGCGAAGACACGGCCCCATGCGCTAGATCTACCGGTAGGTAAGGGGGAGGAAGAAGCTTGCTAACCCACTGGACAAGGACGTCGTGCCTGCCGAAGAGGAGGTAGAGGAAGAAGACGCGGCGGAGGGGATCGACGGAGAGGAAGCAGGCCGCCGTCGATGAAGGGGAAGCAGTACAGATCCGCTCCTCCTAGCTGCGGTTATGGGTTCCCTGGAGGTCCCACTTGCTCGCCGAGGGGTTGGTGAGGACGCAGAGCCACGGCAGCAACGGCGAGGACCTCCTCAAGTCGCGGCCATGGCGGGGAGCTCGCTTACCTACGTGCTGCCGACGAGGGAGAGAGAGGAGGAGATGGGGAAAGAGCTGGTGGCGCTAGGGAGGAACCCTAGGCTCTGCACGGACGCCAAGGCTCTTTATAGGAGGAGGAGGAGGCGAGGGACGCGCGGCCTCGATGTCCGTGAGACGGCGTTGCTTGCCGTCACGCTGTCTCTCTCTCTGGCGAACTGACGGAGGGAAGAGGAGGACGCCGTCTACAGGGAAAGAAAGAAGGTGGGCTGCCGCGCGAGAGGAAGGGAGTTCGGCCAGCTTGTGGGAGGAAGCCCACTAGGTGGCACCAGATAGAGAAAAGAGAGGGTTTTCTAATTACAAATCAAACAGAGGCAAAACAAATGCATGGGCAAATCTGTTGAAGCTAAAATTAAAACAAAAATGCCCCTGGTCCTAAGGAATTATGACCTATTTGAATAAAATGGAAAAGGAATATTTGGAGCATATAAATATTTACAAAACAGAATTTAGTTGGTTTGTTTTGTGAATATTTGCACCACTAAAACATAGCTTCAAAATAACAAATACATAGCATCACATCCACCACAAATCATACTAAACCATGGGTATTTTTGAAACAGGGAAGGAGCAAGTGAATCTTGGGCTTGACATAAATAGAGAGGTGAAGTTTTGGAACCCTAGTGCAAACCAACATAGATGCTTCCTACTTACATATGCACTACTCACATCACTTCACATAGAACCATCTCTCAACACATGCCATCACATATCACACCACAACATGGATTCACAAGCCAACCAACACAAAAGACATGGAATGATAAGGATGCATGCATGCAAAGGAAACATGACAAGGTAAGCACATGAAATACCACATGGAATATACTCTCATTGCAATGACAAGATGGACCCACATATAGAAGGTTCCAAATCTGGCAAGTTACACTCTTGGGGCATTACAAACTCTCGCACACTACAAAAAGATCTCTCCCCAAGATCGAAGACTGAAAGAACTCCCGGAATTCAGAACGGAGGTGATCCTCGCGTTCCCAAGTGGCCTCTTTATCGGAATGGTGTGACCACTGCACCTTGAGAAATTTGACAGTCTTGTTGCGGGTCTTGCGCTCAGTCGCCTCGAGAACCGCAACTGTATGCTCACGATAGGATAGGTCGGGTTGAAGGTCGATGTCTTGAAGATGAACAGTGGGCTCAGGAGTCTTGAAGCATCTCCAGAGCTGAGAGACATGGAACGTGTCATGCACATTTGCAAAGTTTGACGGGAGCTCGAGCTCGTACGCAAGGTCACCTCTCTTGCCAACAACTCTGAAAGGACCAACGAAACAAAGCGCAAGCTTGCCTTTGATGCCAAAGCACTGTGTACCCTTCATAGGCGACACATTGAGATAGACGAAGTCATCGAGCTCATAAGACATGTCATGATGCATGCTATCATAATAGCTCTTCTGACGGGACTGCGCTGCTTTGAGATTATCCCGAATGACCCGACACATCTTTTCAGCTTTTTCTATCAAGACATTTCCAAGAATCTGACGCTCGCCGGTCTCGGACCAGTTGAGCGGGGTACGACACTTCCTGCCATAGAGAATCTCAAATGGAGCTTTGCCTGAACTAGCTTGATAACTGTTGTTATATGAGAACTCCGTGAAAGGCGGGCAGTCTTCCCACTTCATGCCAAAAGAGATAACACATGCTCTCAGCATATCCTCAAGGACCTGACTGACTCACTCCACTTGACCACTAGTCTGAGGATGAATAGCTGTGCTGAATCGTATCTTCGTGCCCATCGCAGACTGAAAAGTGTCCCAGAACTTGGAAGTGAAGATACTTCCGCGATCCGAAGAAATCATCACACGCACGCCGTGCAAAGACACTATCCTGGAAGTGTACAGCTCTGCAAGCTGAGCTGCGGAGATAGATTACTTGACTGGGAGAAAATGAGCCACTTTACTCAACTTGTCGATGACGACGAAGATGGCATCATTACCCTTCTTGGACTTCGGAAGCCCGGTGACAAAATCCATCTCAATATGGTCGAACTTCCACTCGGGAATGGGCAAAGGATGCAAAAGACCTGTTGGACGTTGATGCTCTGCTTTCACGCTTCGACATACATCACATTCATTTACGAACTGAGCAATCTCACACTTCATGCGAGTCCACCAGAAGGTCTGTTTCAAGTCCTGATACATCTTGGAGCTTCTAGGATGTATAGAGAGCAGAGAGTTATGAGCTTCTTCCATGATTACCTTTCTGAGATCACCTTTCGGAACAACAAGACGATCCTCAAAGAACAACATGTCTCTGGCATCAACACTGAAGCACTTATATTTGGGAAGTCCCTTTTCCAAGCCAATCTTGACTTTCTTCACCATTGCATCAAGAAGTTGTGCTGCTCGGACCTGATCTTCCAAGGTAGGAGAGATATGAATATTTGCAATAAATCCCTGAGGTACTAACTGAAGGTTGAGCTTTCTGAAAGATTCACAAAGGTCAGGCTGGAGAGGCTTCAGAATGAGACCGTTGCAGTAAGCCTTCCTGCTCAAAGCATCTGCCACGACATTAGCTTTGCCAGGCGTGTACTCAACGCTCGGATTGAAATCCTGGAGCATTTCGACCCAACGAGTTTGCCGAAGATTCAGGTTAGGCTGGGTGAATATGTACTTGAGACTCTTGTGATCAGTGAACACTTCAACCTTTTGTTCCAACAAGAGGTGTCTGCAAGTCATCAGAGCATGTACCACTGCTGCCAGCTCAAGATCATGCACAGGATAATTCTTCTCCGCTGGATTCAACTGCCTGGAGATATAAGCAACCAGTTTATTCTCTTGCATCAGAACTGCACCAAGACCTTGAAAAGAGGCGTCGTAGAACACTTGGTAAGGTTTAGAATCATCAGGAGGAACCAAGACTGGAGTAGAGTGAGCTTCTCTTTGAGTGTGTCAAAGGCCAACTAACACTCTGGAGACCAGGCATACTTCACACCCTTCTGACGAAGACTTGAGAGAGGCTTAGCAATCTTGGAGAAGTTCTCAATGAACCTTCTACAATAGCTTGCAAGCCCGAGAAAGCTTCGAAGCTGCTTCACATTCTGCGGAGGCTCCCACTCAACAATGGCCTGCACCTTCGACGGATCAACTTTGATGCCCTCGGCAGAGATGATGTGCCCAACATAGACGACTTCTTTCAACCAGAACTCACACTTGGACAACTTGGCATAGAATTTGTGCTCTCTCAGCTTATCAAGCACCAGCCTGAGATGTTCTTCATGTTCTTCCTCAGTCTCTGAAAAGACTAGAATACCATCGAGATACAGCAAGACGAACTCATTCTTGAACGGAGAGAATATGTAGTTCATCATTCGACAAAATGTCAGAGGAGCATTTGCCAGACCAAAAGACATGACCGTATACTCATACGAGCCAAAACTAGTCCTGAAAGCGGTCTTCGGAATATCCTCTTCGCGAATGCGAATTTGACGAAAGCCCATTCTGAGATCGAGCTTGGAGAAGATCTTAGCCCCTTTCAACTGTTCGAACAACTCATTTATGTTCGGAAGTGGATACTTATTTCTGATTGTCTTCTTGTTCATTGGACGGTAATCGACACACAATCGGTCCGAGCCATCCTTCTTCTTGACAAACAGAACGCCACAGCCCCAAGGAGACGAGCTCAGTCTGATCAGACCCAATCGCTCCTGCTCATCGAGTTGCCTCTTAAGTTCCTTCAACTCTTCTGGACCCAATTTGTACGGCCGTTTGCACACAGGCTCAGTACCTGGTTCAATCTCAATAACAAATTCAACTTCTCGGTGCGGAGGCATTCCTCGCAGCTCTTCTGGAAACACATCTTCATATTCGCAGACCACTGGGACTTGCGAAATAGGATTAATCTCACCCTTTTCATTCAAAGACAACATGCGGATTGTATCATCGCGCGTCGCGAATATAATCACGTCCTCCAAAGAGTGAGTAAGCTTCACTTATTTAGCTTCACAATCAATCGATGCCTTGTTCATGGCCAACCAGTCCATACCAAGGATCAAATCAATGTCGGAATTGCTGACATACGCAGAAGCCAGAAAAGAATAACTTCATATCTTGACAGAGACATCGGGAACTATAGAATTTGACCTCTTCTGCGCACCCGGAGAAACAACGCCGAAAGGTCTATGCAAACTTGTCGAGGGGAAATCATGCGTGGTGAAAAATGACTTTGACATAAAGCAATGCGAAGCACCAGGATCGAACAAGACTTTAGCAGGAAAATCATTAACTGAAAGGTTACCCATAATCACATCTGAGGAGTTGTCTGCTTCAGCTGCATTCACCATATTGACTCGAGCAGACCTGGGGTTGAACTTCACGAGAGCATTGCTTGGAGGTTTGCCTGGAGGAGGAGGCGGAAGACGGATCTGAGAAGTGCACTTGTTGGCATAGTGACCCTTCTGTCCACACTTGTGACAACTAACATCTGCTAGCTCACGGTAGTGTGTCTGAGGAGGCCCTTGATTCTGCTGCTAGAATCTTTGCTGAAAAGCTGGGTTGGGTGGGTGGGAAGAACCACGGCCACCTAAATGCTTGAACTGCTACGTGTGCCGAGGAGGAGGAGGAGACACCCAAAACTTCTGTTGCTTCTGAACCACCTGAGTTGAGGAAGATGAGATGGAATCTCTGAAGCGCTTCTTAGAATTCTCCACCCTGAGCAAAGTTGCCTCAGCCCTGAGTGCTAAGTTGTAGAACTTATCGAACTCCTCAGGATCGTGCAAAGTGAGAGCTAACTGCAAATCTTCTTTCAAGTCACCTCTGAACTGATAAATCTTGCTCTTCTGATCAGGGATATCCTACATGGCGTATCGGGCTAGCTCGTGGAACTCGACGTTGTACTTGTACACGGAGTTACCACCTTGCTTCAAGTGCCTGAACTTCTCACGCATTTCCACCACAAAGATGGATGGAATGTAGTGGGATCTGAAGTCACGGGAGAACTCATCCCAAGTGATCACTCTAGCACCCCTCGAATCCTTCAACTGTTGCCACCAGACAGATGCTTGCCCCTTCAGCTCGAATGTTGCAAACTTGACGAAATCCTCGGGGCGAACATTGCTGCATTCAAAGTGCTTGTTCATGTCGTGGATCCAATCCTCAGCATCAAACGGCTGGTCACAGGAAGTGAAAGTCTTCGGCTGATTTGACAGGAACTGACACAGATTAGCGAACTGATTGCCACCATGCTGGAAATTGCCTTGCTGCTGATTAGTTCTCTCTTGCAACAACTGTATCAGCATCTGAGTGTTTGCATTTGTAGCAGCCATCACCACTTGCCAAGCCTCTGCAGGAGGAGGCGGCGGCGGAGGAGGAATCTCCGGAGGAGGAGGTGGTAGTGGCAGATCCTCACGACCTGGATTCTAACGAGTTGGTGGAGCCATCCTGAATATGGACAACACATTACCCCAGAGAATATATTGACGGTATAGCTGAATCAAAAAGGCAGGAATATCTGAACAGGAATATTAGCAATTGCACTCGAACAAAATAGTATGAATGCTTCCTCAATGTGACTGTCGACAAAATTCTGATTAAGACCACTTGCAAACAAGTATGAGCTAAAACTGCTCAGAACAAACGTATGATCAAGATTTCATCCGATATCTTCGTGGATAAGATCGCACGGGCTCGAATTGACAGTAGCCATCCTATGCAAGGTAGTGCACACGACTTACGAAGTATCCCCGAGTCGTAGCGAGCTACAAGGACTCTTTAAGACACAACGAGAACCGCTGTAAGACGACTGTGAATAAACATACCCACTGAATATCGCATCCCAACCTCACATCATGCATCTGTAGGAAGATTGTCCTATAAGTCACTTCTTGATACCCCACCTATGAATTCCCGAAATATCTGGTCATGCAATCTGGTACACGGATACAAGGAGTAATATTGAGACAACTCCTATACTAACCCGTCCACTGTATCACATCCGTCAACACATAACCAGAATCTCGGACCTTCATCTACAGTAGACCCTCGTGATCACAATGATACAAAGTATGGCAGTACTCCCGAACAATCTGCACCAGTACTGGGGACATCGGGGTCATCTCGCCACTACTAGTATTGAAGCAATTACGAACATCCTTCGTTCTGAGATACTCAGAAATCTGAATAATGGCGATGTGCACAAGAATCCCCTCGAGCTCAACTCCCCGGAAGAAATCAAGGCAGACAGGAGGCACCAAGACGGAACTCCGTCACATCGATATCATATAGATTTAAAAAATACCCGCGTGATCCTAATTTTTTTTTTGAGCGAGAAGAGGAGTAGGATAAAGATTTCCTAAGTCGGGAACCTCACCACAGCATGGAAGAGGAGAAAAAAGAACCATACTTTCCGATATAACTAAGACTCAAAACATTTTACTAGACTCGACTCGGCCAAGTACGATCACACAAAGGCTCCTATGGTCATAAGGCTCGGATTACCAACTTGTAACGACTAAGATGCGGTCCTTTCCTATTTACGGAACGAGGCCCCAAATTGGAAAGAAGCACATCTAAGCGTTTCGCAAGCACGGTAACATAGCACATACATAATAATAGAATGACAAATAGGGAATCATCTGTCATCTCATAGAAAATATCAGAGTTACATCACACATTTATTCAGACAAGGTAGTTCTGCTACGGACTACATAACATGAGAAAAAGGCTATGCTAACCTGCATGCTAGCGCACGATCACGACCACTCCTCAGTCTTCTGGATAGTTCATGTACATGCGGTCGTTCTCCTCATCATACTGCCACACCAGCTGCGTGCCATCGGGATCACCTGTGTCGGGCGTACCTGTACCTGTTGGTGTGTTGAAGTAATCTGTGAGCCACGGGGACTCAGCAATCTATGACCTCGGTGCCAGAACTAGTCAAGTTATAAGGTAAGGAATGTTCAGTGTTTAGGTTGCAACATCCTAAGCATATATGGTGGCTAACTTACGTAGAACAAGTTATTGATGGTGGTCTATACTAGCGGGCGAAGACTAGCTGATCACTAAGTCATCCTGAACACCTACTTACGTCAATCATAACCCCACCGTGTTCCCGATCGAAGATAGGTCTTCGAAGGAGACAGTCACGGTTACGCACACAGTTGGCAATTTTATTAGATTAAGTTCAAGTTATCTATAACTGGATGTTAACAAATATTCCAAGTTGCCACATAACTGCGGGCACGGCTTTCCAAAAGATTAAACCCTGCAGGGGTGCTCCAAAGTGTCCATCACAAACGGTCACGGGCCGCAAAGTAATCCTCTATCACGTATCTCATGATCTCGTCGGATTCCTTAGAGGAAAACCTCAACTCTGGGAAGAACCAAAGCTTCACCGGGATACCTATATGCAAGATATATCACTAAGGTAAGACAAGACTAGCAGGATCTCCCACGTGTCGACGACCGTGAGAAGAGCCGCGTATCTCAGTCTCAGGACATGCCGGATGAGCGAAGCCTACAGTGGCCAGAGAAATCTCCCGAGTTGCCCCGAGATGGCCCCGCACGGTGCTCTAGTTTGGACCAACACTCATGAGGAGCACTAGCCCGGGTTGTTGATTAATTCCTCGGGGTAGCTATTCCCTATGCAGATTATTATTAAGTGATTAGCAAATTAACACCAATGTTGGGTCCTGTCGGACAAGTCTTAACACTACACAATTTATCAAGGGGGTCCCCATAACAACCCCGAACGTGTTAGGAGCGATCAGTTATGGAATCAAACACCAGTAGCTGGAAACTATGGCGGCAATAACGGAACAAAACACTCGGCAAAAGGCTAGGCCTTCGGTTATTTACCAAGTATATAGGTGCATTAATTAAATAACAGATTTAATATAATGATATCAAACTCATGTTATCACATGAGACAAGGCACCTGCAACTAGCAATGCTAACATTATAAGCTGAGCAAAGCCTACTTAGCCATTCAATACTTGCTAGGAGGGGAAAAGTGTTTGGGTTTCATGGCAATATCAGGAGGCAATTATTTCAGTGGTAGGCAGCGAGCATATGACGAAGGAAACGTGAATCTAGCATAACAAGTCTAGAGATGGAATCAAGGTCATATCATCTTGCATGTGATGCCCTCAGCTTGGAACTGCTCTTGTTCGTCCTACACGCACTCTCCCGGATCCACGTACTCGTTCTCCGATCTCGGTGCTACCCAACATAAAAATAGCATCCAATGAACAACAACACAACTAGATGCAACAAGCACATGATGCATCAGATGAAATGAACATGCATCCCTATTCTAGTCACTTGCACGTGCATGAGAAGAAAATATAAACTTCTGGACAGAACTGCACTCTAATCTATCTTGACATGCATGAGGATGACATGAACATATGCGTCATGCGAAAATGATGCAAAAACACATATAGGCACGTTACGAACGGAGCTACGGATCAACCGAAAACAACGAAACAAGAAATGGAGTCCTACGGATCAAATCCATCACAACACACTCCAATGGCATACTTCTGGTATTCCCAGGTTGCCATATCACAAAACAAACAAGTATGGATGGGGTGGTGCAAGTAATATCACCATACCATCAACTATGCACTCACAAGAATCAAAACATCAAAACTATACATTCTGTCCTAAACAGCATCATAGCAGTTTGAGAGCTACATGCAAAGCACCTACAACCACACAAATGTGCCAAATAAGATATGTGGCAAAAGTTATTCAAAAGCTCTACAATCATGAGCAAAAAGATAATACAAAGGAGTTTCACACACAAAGTTCTACAGCTGCTAACTTGGACAAAAATATCAGTTTTCAGGGACTTAGTGAAAATTTGAGATTCTCACTAGCTGTTTATGCTCTCAAGCATTTTGACTGCACCAAAACAATATCTACAGGAATCCAAATGGAATGAAAATTGACTGAGAGATAGACAAACACAAAGGCTACAACTTGTCAGTTGATTGCAGGGGCTGATTCCCAACACATGAACTTTTGCAAGCAGAAATACAAGGGAAGAAAACAACAGCAGTTTCTCAGACTTTGTGAAAATCACAGATTTTCACTAAACTGGAATTTTCAGCCACATGCCTACTTTGACTAAGCACATCTTGCACATATGAACACCTAAGCTTGAAACAACACTAACATGCTATAGAGGGATTCACCCTCTACTGCCTCGACAAGGAATCAACCTCTTGAGCTCATCACACCACATGGAACCAAGCTCTAAACTTTGAGCAAAACAGAAATATGTCATTCCCACAAATTGTTCCAAAGTGAAATCTCATTCCACCATTGGATTCCTGGGATGATTCTACCCCAAAAACATATATAATACCTAGGTACTTGCATAGAACAAAAGGGCACAAAGCTAAGAAGAAAATCCACATGGAATCACATTGGGGTAAATAGTGCTTTATCACATGCTTCTCACTAGATCATCACCTACACATGCACTTGGACATGCCCACAACACCAATGGTGAACACGAGGGGTAGACCTCATGTTCATGTGCCTTAGCACACCACCACACACTCACATACAACAAGCACACACATAATAAGCACCTACACATGCTAGTTACCACACACACACTAGCTTACATTCAGATCATGCATTCCTACACCTACACATACAAGCTTGCCCATGTGCTTATCAAGGCACACCATGCCTTGGGCATGTGTGGCACACACACACATGCACACACACACAAGATCACATACACTACACACAATGTATGTGGGGGGGGGGGGAACCCACACACATACTCACACCACATAATTGCACTAGCTAGTGCTAAAGTTCATCTCTCATACACATGGATAACACACCACATATACATGTTGATATGCATCTACACATACATCACTTATTGTATCACACACTTACCTACACACTCACATACATGAGCTAGCTCACACATTACACATGGACACAAAGCCTACACATGCATAACACCACCTACACACACATCAAACACTAACTAAACATAGAGAAACCTACTGGTGAGAGGCAAACAAATAGCACACATGCTGTCCTAGCTTACCACAACAAATAACATAGCAAACTATTGCAAAACAATAAAAGGAATGGCAAAAAAATAAAAGGAATGGGGGGATTCGAACCCAGGTGCCCCTGGATCACCCCTGCAACTAACACCACCCGGCTGATGTGCTCTGGTTCGACAGGAACAGAGAAGAGAGCAGGGTATGCTCTCTGCTGAAGCTATTGGGCTGAAAAAGAAATAGAAAAGGGGTGCACGCTGTGGGACTCGAACGCACAACCGCCTACAGCACCAAAACCCACTTGCCACTATGCTACGCGCTCGGATCTTAACAGAGTAGAGGAGGTTGCCCTATTGAGCAACCCCTGTGGTATTTCCTCTACCCGACGGTGGCCATAAAAGGGGAAGCACCTCGCCGGCATTACACATCAAATTGCACTACGTCTCGTCGATGGAAGGGAGTAGGGACTCCCACGGTTCCATTTCTATACTAATCACGCCACGGGAAGGACTATAGCTACGGCTCCACTACGTGCGGCAGCACCGGTGACAAAGAGGCGCACGGCGGCGAAGACACGGCCCCATGCGCTAGATCTACCGGCAGGGAAGGGGTAGGAAGAAGCTTGCTCACCCACTGGACGAGGACGTCGTGCCTGCCGGAGAGGAGGTAGAGGAAGAAGACGCGGCAGAGGGGATCGATGGATAGGAAGCAGGCCACCGTCGATGAAGGGGAAGCAGTGCAGATCCGCTCCTCCTAGCTGCGGGAATGGGTTCCCTGGAGGTCCCGCGTGCTCGCCGAGGGGTTGGAGAGGACGCAGAGCCATGGCAGCGACGGCGAGGACCTCCTCTGGTCGCGGCCATGGCGGGGAGCTCGATTATCTACCTGCTGCCGATGAGGGAGAGGGAGGACGAGATGGGGAAAGAGGTGGCGACGCTAGGGAGGAACCCTAGGCTCTGCACGGACGACAAGGCTCTTTATAGGAGGAGGAGGCGAGGGACGCGCGGCCTCGACGTCTGTGAGACGGCGTCGCTTGTTGGCGCGTTGTCTCTCTCTCTCTCTGTGACGAACTAATGAAGGAGGACGAAGAGGAGGACGCCGTCTACAGGGAAAGAAAGAAGGTGGGCTGCCGCGCGAGAGGAAGGGAGTTGGGCCAGCTTGTGGGATGAAGCCCACTAGGTGGCGCCAGATAGAGAAAAGAGAGGGTTTTCTAATTACAAATCACTCAGAGGCAAAACAAATGCATGGGCTAATCTATTGAAGCTAAAATTAAAACAAAAATGCCCCTGGTCATAAGGAATTATGACCTATTTGAATAAAATGGAAAAGGAATATTTTGAGCATATAAATATTTACAATACAGAATTTAGTTGGTCTGTTTTGTGAATATTTGCACCACTAAAACATAGATTGAAAACAACAAATACATAGCGTCACATCCACCACAAATCATACTAAAGCATGGGCATTTTTGAAACAGGGAAGGAGCAAGTGAATCTTGGGCTTGAGATAAATAGAGAGGTGAAGTTTTGGAACCCTAGTGCAAACCAACATAGATGCTTCCGACTTACATATGCACTACTCACATCACTTCACATAGAACCATCAATCAACACATGCCATCACATATCACACCACAACATGGATTCCAAGGCAACTAACACAAAAGACATGGAATGACAAGGACGCATGCATGCAAAGGAAACATGACAAGGTAAGCACATGAATTACCAGATGGAATATACTCTCATGGCAATGACAAGATGGACCCACATACAGAAGGTTCGAAATCTGGCAAGTTACACTCTTGGGGCATTACAACAATGCTACTATCTCTTTCCACACTTGTGCTTCATAATAGCACCATGTTCTTCATGATTGAGAGCCTCTCGTTTTGTCACCACCATATGCTAGTGGGAATCTTCATTATATAACTTGGCTTGTATATTGCAATGATGGGCTTCCTCAAAATTGCCCTAGGTTTTCGTGAGCAAGCAAGTTGGATGCACACCCACTAGTTTAGGATATCACATATCACATATCAAGGGTAAAAAGATGGGGTTTACATCATTGGTTTGAGTTTATCCCTCTACGTCATGTCATCTTGCTTAAGTCGTTGCTCTGTTTGTCATGAACGCAATACACTAGATGCATGCTCGATAGCGGTCGATGTGTGCAGTAATAGTAGTAGATGCAGACAGTATCGGTCTACTTGTCTCGGACGTGATGCCTATATGTATGATCATTGCCTTAGATATGGTCATGACTTTGCGTGGTTCTATCAATTGCTCGACAGTAATTTGTTCACCCACCGTAATATTTGCTATTTTGAGAGAAACCTCTAGTGAACAGTATGGCCCCCGGGTCTACTTCACACCATATTTTGGGCCTTACGCTTTTACTTCGTTGCACTTTCCGTCTTCAGATCTCACTTGGCAATCAATCTTGAAGGGATTGACAACCCCTTTATAGCGTTGGGTGCAAGCTTGTTTGTGTTTGCACAGGTACTCTGGACACTTGGCTTGATTCTCCTAATGGATTGATACCTTGGTTCTCAAAACTAAGGGAAATACTTACTGCTACTGTGCTGCATCACCCTTTCCTCTTCAAGGGAAAAAAACAACGCAAGCTCAAGAGGTAGAAAGAACCGTTAAGCAGGGTAGGCTTCAAACCACATTTTTCGCAAACTTCCGAGTAACAAAAGAATGCGAAGCACCACAATCAAACAATATTGTTGCTGGGGTGGAGTTAACAAGGAACGTACCCAAAATGCAGTATGGGTCTTCCTGTGCCTCTTTTGCGGAGATGTGATTAATACGTCCCCTGTTGTGATACTACTGATTGCGAGGTGCTTGGTTCCTTCCCGGTGCTCCTTGACCTTGATTGGGCGCATTGGGGCGCGGTGCATCGGGCTTCGTGTTGGGACACTGCCTGGAATAGTGCCCGGTCTGTCCACGTCGAAAACACGTGACGAGGGTTGGTCTCGATTCCACTGTTGCTTGGTGGGTTGAGTGTTGGCTTGGTATTAACTTGCTGCTGAGGCTGGTAGTTATGGCGAATTATTGGGGTCTTATACTGCTACTGCTGATAACTAGGTCTTGCTGGGGCTGACTCCCATGGGCGTGGCTTCAGATTATTGGGTCCTCCACTACCCATCAGCTTACGCTTACGGGTGTTGTCCATTGCACGACGCTTATCCTCCAACATGAGGGCCTTATTAACCAGATCGCAGAAGGTCCGGCATTCATAAACAACCAGTTGGTACTGAAATGACTGCTGCAGTCCTTCCATAAAGCGTTCCACTTTTGCGGCCTCAGTGTTGATGTCTTCTCGTGCATATCTTGACAGGAGGTTAAACTTTTGCATATACTCCTTGACGGTTCCACTACCTTGCCTTAAGGCTCGAATTCCCGCTTCTTGATGGTCATCATTCCAGGAGGAATGTGAGCAGCGCGGAATCCTTCCTTGAACACACTACAAGGATTTCGGTCTATTGCAACGAAATCGTTCGTCGCAGTACATGACGATTTGTGGCGATAAGTACCTATTGCCACAAAACGACATTCGTTTGTAGCCGTTGCGACTGGACGCATGGTAATAGGTTATTGCCACAAAAAATCAATCGTGGCAATAAAGTGATCTATTGCAACATCCATTGCGGGAAGTTGCCACATGTTCCCCCGTCGCAATACTTACCTGATGCCACAATTTGATTTGTGGAGATAGCTTTAATGCAACATGCCACAAATCGTCGCGCCTGGTAGTTCGTGGCGATAGACATTTGTGGCAAGAACCTATAACAACGACGATCATTTAGTGGCGCATACTCTTTCGTGGCAATAGTAAATTGTGGCAACAAACTATGGCAACAATCCTTATTTTCGTGGCATTAGGAATTTTGCCACGAACCACTACACTTGTGGCACTAACGTATCCCAACAAATATTCCATTCGTCGTAACAGGAAATTTCTACAAAATCATGTTGGTGGTGATAAAAAGGTATCGCAACGGATGAAATGTTTGCAGCGAGAAACTATTGCGCCAACTTACACATTTCGTGGTGATACTGTATTTCAACAAAACTTAGTTTGGTGGCACCAAATAGTTATCGCAACGACAACATGTCTGTAGCGAGAAGCTACCGCGACAATGTAAACTTTCCGTGGTGATACTCTATTTCAACAAAACTTGCTTTTGTCGCGCCACACAGTTATTGCATCATGGGGAAAAATTGTGGTGCCAAAGCTATTGCCACAATATAAAGTGCTCTATTGCAACACTATAATTTTCGTTGTGCAAACATGTGGCAACCAAAAGGGGGTCGTGGTAATAGCCTATTGCAACCATAAAAAAATATGGCATTCAATTACACTATTCAAAACCGTACATATAATAGATTCATAAAACTCATAATTCTCATAGCAAACCATCAAATGAAACTGGCCCAGTCATAGACTAAATTGTGCGTGGTCTCGAGTCTAGTCCAGGTAGTTTTTTGGATCCTCCGTCATCTCGAGTCCAGTCCAGCTAGTTATTTGGATCCTGCAATCAAGAAATCAAAAAAAACATCCAGTTAATGAGCCTAGTATAACATACCTCAAAAATCATATCGATGGTACTGCAATAATCGAAAAAACTCTTTTACAGAGACCTAGTCCTAATAAGAAAGGACACATCATTTCGATGAGATAGTTTCTTAGACTCAGTATGTGACTGCTAATATTTACTTTCCAAAGATCTGTGAAATCTTCTATCTATTATATACTTAAAACGATAGAAAATGAACGGCTAAGATGTAACAGTAAAAAAAAAGCTTGAAAGAACGATCAGGATTAGTTTTAAAGTACAAGTATGCATGATTCCTGTTCACGTGCATGTCCACATCGTGAGCATTGTAAGACTGAGGGAAGGTGTCCAGGAGACATACGCTATACTTGAACTAATAAAGGATTCCTGAAGTCACACTTACATTGATTTTAAAACATCCGATCTTCACAAGGAAAATATTTCAGAAATATAATTAGGAAACAGAAAAAACAAGGAAAGAAAACACGTAATGTGAGCAATCAGATCTTTTCCTTTTTATGGTCAATAATGTTTACGATTTTAAGAATCTGACACGTGCAAGGTTTAACCATATTTATAGAGAAAAATTCCTATACATGTTGGTCTAGGATACGCGGCAGCTTTCCAAAAGAAGATACAAGGCACCTAATCAATCGGTTTACGACCGGCTGTACAGAACTTTTCTTAACACTTGCGGAAAAAACTTAACTGGCAAGGTTGATGTCATGTTACGGACAGCCATCCATGAAACGCGTACGTGCAGAATTCGTGTTTCTCACATAATGGGTGATGTCAACATCATCTAATTCTTTTTCTTAGCAATCAGCAATATCTAATTAATCACATATTTTTCAAATAATAAAATAGTTCTATCTTTGTTTTTGTTTACATGCTCTACAGATGAGACGGGATATTTTTTGAGGGGTAAATCAGAAGCGATGTTGATTCTCAATGTCACCATCGACGAAGTAACAGATTATTAAATATATTTTTATAATCAAATATACAATCGACTGAGATAATTAACTTAATCTAAACCTTAGAGTTACCTTTCCCTAGATAATAAGCAATATACTATGCTTTCGGAATACTATGTAACATGTCCTGCATGAGTACATGCATGCACACTTTTAATATATTAATGTAACATGTCATGATTTTTTATGTCAATAAATTCATATAAGATATCCAAGGCCTCATGGGTATTGCTACACTCCTTAATCCACAGTTTAAGATTGATATGCTGCATGTGTGCTTTGAAATGCTCCTTGGTGACTAGTCCATTATTGATGCTGAGAGTAAAGTTTGGGAAAAAAGCTGGGCTAATAGTCTTCACACAAATATTTTTGGGCTTGTTGTCCCAGCTAACATGGCCAGCTATGTTATTCTTTTCTTTCCTAGTATTGGAATTCCAATCGAAACCAGCTGCACGTCAATCCCTTCGGAAAACAAACCCTTTTAAAAAAACTGCAACGTCCCTTCTCCCCCTAAAAAAAATTTAGCATCCCTAGTTTATAGTTTACACGTGTCCTTCTCCTATACACAAACCTGATTGCAAATTTTCATTGTACAAACAAACGCGACAGACGTGCATGTCCAAAAGAATATATGCATGCAACCATACATATCAGGACCATCATGCGGGCTTTAAAAGGTAATTTTTAAAGTAGGTATCCTAATTAATATCCATCGTTAAAATATCTATGGCTTTCATTGTGCAATCTTCACCGTTCCTTTTCTATTGTCTTAATAATATAATAGATAGATAACGTTGTAGGTGAAAATGAAGAGAGAGCAAAGTTGTGACTTACAATTGCTTTAAACATTCGAGAATTTCTTGTTGAAGCATGTATGAGCGCATTTGAAGAAATAACAGTTGGCCTTGCACCTGCAGCCTTATTAGGACTAGGTCTGTGTAAAAGAGTTTTTTGGAAGTTTGGATTACTATTTTCTTTGTCAATCCTGTTCGTAAACACCTGTAAATAGAAGTGCACTTTTAACAATGCAAGTAACCAACATAAATCTTAAGAGGTTTGAAGCATATGCATGTAATCACCTGTTGGGTTCCCATCTGTTTGCTGAATTCTGCAAACCTTGCCATCATGTTTTTTTCAAATTTCAATCTTGATGTTCGCTACGCTTCCAACAATCTTTCTCTTTCAGCACGCTCTTCTTTTAACTTCCCCTCAAGTTGTTCTCTCTCAGCACGCTCCAAGTTAATAATCTCTTGTGTGTTTGCACGCTCAGCTTGTAGTTGATCTTGTAAATCATTGACCTGGTGGCTGAGCTCAGAGTTTCGCTGCTGGAAGGCTGCTGTAGCACGAGCTTGCTCTTCAATCTGGATACGAATCCTTTCAGAACCAGTTGATGGTTTGGCCATGTATCCATACCCACGAGGCTGCGATGACTTGCATTGCAGAGTGCCTTTGTATGTGGTGTGGAAAATATTGTGTCTCTGCTCATCTAAAAGTGGACCTTGAGTTTCAGTCTCTTTGCTTTTAACCTCTGCACATGCTTTGTCCTGAAAATGGAAAGAACAATTATAAATATGGTATTATTTTAACACTATAAAAGATGAAACAAGAATAACACGATCCAACTCATGAATAACCCCAGCTGATGATGAAGCATGTCGAATGCACATCATTGAATAACTATAGAATATCAAAAGTCAGTGTAATCACATAAACATCCTGTGACTCTGTGTTAGACCATATTCCATTCTTCGTGTGGGTGAGTTCCCACAAAGTAATACAATCTGGCTCTTCTCCAGTTTCCGGGTTTCTCTGCAAGTGATATAACAATGAGAAGATTGAAACATGAAACCATGTTTAGCAGCGAGACATAAATAATTAGTTAGACTCATACCTTCTAAAAACTAACTTGCGACTAAGATTTTGATCCAATTCTGTGTTTTGTCTTCTGTTTCTTACGGTTATCGGTGTTCTTTTGGCTGCGTTCCTATCAATTCATTAAAAACCAAATATAACCAATCAAACAAGGCATTTCATGTCAACACATAGTAGACAAACCGTGGTCTTAGAGATGACCTGGAATTTTGAATCTTTGCCAAAGTACTGAATCATCCATTCCCACTCTTCTGGTTGTAAATCTTCCGGTAGATTAGCCAATCTAGCTGTATCGGTTCTGTATGCCTTGTAAGTGGAGCTTAGAGTTGATCGCCAACCTCTGTATCGCTCTTTCGCGATTTTGAGTACCTTTTCTTCTGTGTCTGGTGTATCCTCCAGGTCCCATCTATCCTGTAAAGCATAGAGCAAATGAACATACATATGCACTGCATTATCGATAGTAAAGTAAGATAACACATGTAGAAAAGATTGTACGTACTATAATATCTGCAACAATGAGTCGATGGATGGTAGGGTGAATGTCCGACCACCTCCTTACTCCAATGAGTGGTAACTTTATTTTCATTATGACTACCACGTCATCCTTGAATGAACGATAGTTCATTCCAACTGTACCACCCAATGTTTCAGAGAATGCAATATTTAGCTTTGCAGATCCATTAGCAAAACGCTTCTTAGATGCTTTGAAACCTTTTAGAACACCTCGCCCTTTCTTCTTCTGTCCACCAGCTTCTACAACCCACATCATACAAGAACTATTGTATTACTGGGTATTAGATTGTAAGAAATGATGACACAAATATAAACAAAAGAAAGTACCATCCTGTAGTTGTGCGCGGTTGCGGCGAGCATGGGATGGCCATTCATCCAGTGCACACATGTCATTAGCAGATACCGGAGTGTTAGATTGGTCTTGAGTTCCTGTATAATGTTTAATAGTTTTCAAGATTAAGCAATTCAGAATTTTCTGCATTATAGGAAATGTTAGAGATAGATTAAGATTGTGTTTGATAGCAAACTGTTATACAAACCAAAGTATCAAAAACTGCAGTATTTTTTCTGTTGGTATGAGATACAATATATATAAATTGGTCTACTTGCAATCACAACAATGTATTTTGCATATTGCTATAATGTATATATTAAGGGCCCCAGGTTTTACTTTCGCCCTGGGCCCCTGAAATTTCCGGACCAGCCCTGAGCTAGATGGCTAGCTAGCTTCAGTATACTATGCAAAGAAAAAACTTCAGTTTAGCTAATACTACAGTATTAAAATCATCATTGTTTGAGACAACCAAACACCTCCTTGTAATCAAAACTATGATAATCTGAAAAACTGCAGTATTCTCAGAATACGTTAAAAATGTTGAGCTACCAAACAGGGCCTAAATGTCATAAACTCTTTACCAGATCTCGGTTGTCGATGTTGGTTTTGGTAAGTTGTTATGCTTTCCATCCTTGTTACCAGAACAGATCCTTTCTTTACTGGACACAAAAAAAATGAAGGGACTTAGCATTATCAATGTGCAGATTCATATAAGTGATTAAGAATTAAGGACGTCGTGTACCTTGTAGAAAGGAGTCATGTGCATCATCTCTTTCCTCTTGTGTTGAATTCATCATTGTGCCATTCTGTAGGTAATATCATAATTTAAAAAAATATCAAAAGAAACACAATACTTAAAGTAGGCATAAAAAAATGACCGGAAAAATATCTATGATGGTCTTCTTTTGATATTGTGTGGTGGCTCAACTTTTCACAAAGCATCACCACCTACGGTGACTACAGTGTGAGGATGTGCATGACTTAAACACATTAACACAGACGATAAAATGTCTCACGGGCAAAAAATAGTAGACTAGAGCAAAGGTATGAGTATGACAAGAGAACATAAGTATCCATTCAGTGGTGGCAAAGATAAATCCAATGATTCAGGCATAACATCTCACTGAACCTACCAATTGAAGTTTGTGATGTCAAATTTAAAATAATGTCATGTAAACCGATGCATTGACAAATACATCAGGATCCCGCTGCTTGGTATTCCACGGTTATAAAAATTGATGCATTGACAAATCAAAACACCTTCATCTATAACTTTTGACATGAATGACACGCTTTGTTGCCTTGACTGTATGTCACTTTGTCAAGGCCCAAGCATAGGTGTGTTATCAAATTCCTAATGCACAATCTAAGAAGGCAGCAGCAGCGCCCTAAAACCAAGACAACGCAGAGGGAAGTAAGCGCATCCTGAAGGAAAAACTTGGATAGAGTAGCGGCCCAAGCATCAGCCAATTTAAAATAATGATTCTGGCATAACATCTCACTGAACCTACCAATTGGTGGCGTTGACTTTTTTAGCAGAAAAATACCACACAACCCATCTTGCTCTGGAGAAGACTAATGTAGGGAATAGGGAATACCAAAAAGAATAAGACTAATGTACATGGCTGGCTATGGAGGTTAAGAACCGATGAACCTTGCTCTGCTTCTTCTTTGTTCTACAACGCTGCAGTGTGAGACCAAACTCGGAGGTTCAGGGATGCGGCGAGCAACCCCGACGTGGGCAGGCCGGCAGTGTGCTCGCGATGCAGGGGAGAACACCAAAACTACGCCGGCGCCGACGCCAGACCGCATAGCTGTCGCCGGCAGCATGGATAAGGACACGGAGACACAGTTCGCGTCGGCTGGCGCGGAGGAGAAGGAGGGCGATGACCGTGGAGTGCCGAGGCGAGGGAGACCACTGCGAGCGGCGGCGCACACCACAGCACACACAACCAGTGGCCGACGGAGAAATCCAGACATGGCCGAGGACGCGAGGCCTCTCTGGCCGCAGCTGCGGGGTGGGTTTTTAAGGGAGCAGAGCCAACAATTGGATTGATGGATTTCTCTGCTACGGAGGAAATAGAAGGGAGGAGGATTGATGGATTGATGGGTTTCTCTGCTGTCGGTCGTAGCTACTCCTCCAATCCATTCATATACTGCTGTTCCGTGCCCGTGGGGAGGAGGAGATGGGGGAATTTGGGGGATTTCTGATCTCTCTCTCACTCGGTGGCGGAGGCGGAGACTGAGGTGCATGCGGTGACGCAGGCGGAGGAGGAGAGGTGCGTGCGGTGGCGGCGCAGACAGAGGTCCGTGCGGTGGCGCAGGCGGAGGAGGAGATCGGGGAAAAGAACAACCTCAGACGCGGTTCGCTGTGTTGACGCCGATGTCGTTCCCTGTGTTGTTGACACCGTCATGACGCCGTCGGGAGGAGAGCTCAGATCCAATTGCCCGAAAAGACGCGGTTTAGAATAATAATCGGGGTTAAATATAGTCTTTTCTTGGAGGGAACGAAAGCACTAATTCAGGAACTTTTAGCGGGAGGCTAAAATTTTTTTGGCGCCAAAAAAAATAGTCCATGCGACCCTCTATTTGTTTACTCCCTACGTACCATTTTTTCATCATGGATCTATAATTATGTATATTTGTTTACTCCCTAGGTACCATTTGTTTAACTTAGGATATGTCAAATATTTGTGTTTTGTTGCATTGTTCGTCAAAGGAGCATAAATTTGATCAGTTTTGCATTATCGCTCGCACAAAACTCTTGCGACTCGTCTCGCGGTGGACCACCAAGCATTTAGCGATTCCTCGCCATCCGGTGGGCGACACGGAATCCTTAGCCAGGCCAGGGTTTCATGCCATACTTGTCGGGAGAATGGGCAGGCAAGGAGGAGGTGGTGCATAGTTTTCGGTTCTTGGTCGCAGAGGAGGCATCGTGGGTGGTGCTGCAGATCCTGGACGCCGAGGCCACCCAAGGATATTGGCCGCGCAACGCGTTGCCAATTGACGTGGCGGTTACCTCCCTAGGCATTGGCGCGCCCCGCCCACAGGAATCCTCGCTGGATCTTTACCAGCGCTTGGATTGTCTTCTTCGATGGAGCCAGCACGAGGAGCTGGTGGATGGGGATCGCGCTCAGGACGGCTTTGACGAATGCGAGGCGACCGGCCTTGTTCATGACGGGTGCCTTCCAGCACGGGAGCATGCCGGCGGTTCTGTCGACGATGGGCTGTAGCTGGGCAGTAGTTGGGCGCCCCAGCGTCAGCGGGATGCCCAAGTAGGTGATGAGAAGATCCACGATGGGTCACCCCAGTAGGTTGACGACAGGCGTGGCTGTGGCGGGGTCGCAGCTGGTCAGCGTGGCCGTGCTCTTCAGGAAGTTGACCTGGAGTCCCGAGGCGCGGCCTCCATGGGGGTGGGCAGCGGCGGTGTGGTGGTCGCCAAGGTGCGCAGCGGCGCCGGCAGCGCGGCCCTAGTCGCAGGCGGCGCGGGCACCACCACTGGCCACCCCCATACTCGCCGAAATTTTTACATGTGATTGAACCAAAATTCATTTCTATACTCCTATATAGTATACCAATTTTGAATCGAACTCAAAGCGTCCATCAGAACCGTCGATTTCCTAAATCTAGCGGCTGATATGCTCAGGATTCGCAGTGAACAGTGGCATCAGTTTACTCCACGGTCCTCTAGAATAATCCTGAAATAAGGGCCCCATGCATCGTGTGCTCGTGACCTGGTACGTACGAACCTTTTGATATAGCCTGAGAAGAAAACTGCAAGGAGATAGGAAAATAGTGGGGTACGTGGATACATCTTTCTATATATATTTTTGTTCCGTTCTTAGTCATCAGTTAATAAGTATTTATTTTAAATGACTCGGATTGATCATCATGCTGGTCCATCGGAAATACAACAAACAAAATAAAATTTACATGAGCGAGAATGAACTGTTGACACGTTGTTTATCATCGTTTTCGTGTCACATCTAACTTAACCTTGTTGATGATAACCGGGATGTCTTCATGCAAGACTAACGCACGATAAAAAATTCTAACCTCACCGTCCCAAGGAGTCAGTACAGTTGTACGTAGGAGCTCCATCTAATCCATCTCTACAAGCGAACTTGAGGACGACCGAAGCCCGGAAAATAAACACGAAGATGAAGTGCCGCCCCTTATGAAGGTTAAAACCCTAATCTATCTACTAGCTGAAGCTTTGTGCCAATATCACTTGCTAATTTTAAGTCGTGCATTGCACATGTATTCATACTAGTATATATGGTTGCCAATTCAGACAAATTGTATCACACTAATTCACTCTTGACAAATACTAGTAATTATAGGGAACATCAAAGATATTAATTCACACTCATTTAGGAATATTTTGCACTACTTAGGCATACCATAATCATATGCTTGTGTCTATTTAAATCTATAATACATCAGTGACCATCACTCGCACGGTGCCCAATCTCCACGACGCGGGGAGATCATTCTTCATAGTCGAAAAATTGCTACTAGATCGGGAGGAGAAGACTCCCTCTACTTCTTTCCTTTTTTGATTTTAGAAGGGAATTGAGAAAAATGATTTTATTGAATTGTCAGAAAAACAATTAGGAGGGAGGGGGAAATGGCTAGCATCAGGTCGCCGGAGATAAGCTGACCTGTGGTTTCCCTGGATGCGGCGGAGACGACTTGGATCTCCGTCGGCCCACAGCCCCCGCGTGCAGAGCAATCTTCCTTGCTCCCCCCACCCCCCGGCCGAGCGCGGCGCGGGGTCTCCCACGCCGATGCACTTGTTGTGCACCCCGAATCCCGCTCCCTCCCATCGACGGTGGGCTCTCCTGTCGGTGGTGAGCTCTCCCGTCGGTGGTGGAGACACATGCTATGGATTTGGTGGAGAGAGTGAGGGAGGGGAATGGGTAAGTGAAGTGGAGTGCGGAGAGACTCTGCATGGCTGGAGGCGTGGACGGCCGCGCGACCTAGAGCATTGGGCGAAGGGGAGCCGACGCTCGGCATGGCTGGAGTGGCCGCCGCTGTCGCGATCGACGCAGGAGCGGGCCGAGGTTGAGGGTCGGAGCGGCGGCGGGAGGCGAGGGAGCGGCCGCGGGAGATGGAACATTAGGCAGCGGGGAGCCGGCGCTCCGCAGGTTGGACTGGCCGCCGCCGACGCGGCCAACGAAGCTGCGCCCGAGGTCGTGGATGAGCAGCAGCCATGGCGTCACCCTGTAAGGAGAAAAACGTGGGCTGCTAGTTGGTGGTGAGGTGGGTTACCAATGGATTAAATGGGACAGACCACTTATTTTTCTTGTTGTCCAACGGGTATCCACTAAGATGATTAAGTGGGATGGATTTAATTAGTCCCACTTATTGCCACTTCCACCTGCAGCCTGAGGAGAGAGTCTGGGCATTGCGCCTAGACAACGATTAGGAAAAAAACCTAAACTGTCCGTGTAGAAAAAAATTAAAGGGGGAATCTATTATGCGCACGCTGCATTGTTGCTTTCTCATGCGGCGGCAGCACGCGCACGTCCGATTCCACACACACGCTTGTGATTAAGAGCCTTATTTTTTCTCCCCCGCAGCGCTGTTGACGTACAATGCACTGGTCCATTATACTGGGAGTTTGGGACATGATAAAGTAGTAAAATCGCATGTTTTTGCCAACACATCCTTGCATATGTATTGCTACATGTACAATTTATGAAACAAAACGTGTGATAATCTGCATGATTGAGCTTGATAACAACGTAATCAGTTTGGCAGGTGGACACAAAAATTTTAAAACGGCTTATATGACAAATGCTCTTAGTAGTGCCGAACAACTTGATAGCCACTAACTTTTGTGCATGAATCTCTATTGATCGAGAGTACATACACAATAACCAAATTTGAGAACCGTTTGGTAAACAAGTGACTCTGTTTTTAAACAGCCTAAAAAATTGTCTAGAAATATAGAAAATTATTGTAAAAACAACATGATAGTCACATAGAACAATCTGGCAATTGCTCACGAAAAAGGTTGGTAAGTGTATGAAAACAGCTTGGTAACTAAAATCAAGAAATTTGGCAATTGCTTTCAAACAACCCGGTAACCGTACCAGACCAATCTGGTAGCTGCATAAAAAATGACAATTTACTTTTGGAAAACTCGGTAGTTACATCAAAGAATTTGGCAGTTGTATGTGAAAATTGTAGTAACTATCAAAACAACGTGGTAGCTACATCAAATAATTTGATCATTACCATAGAAAACTGGAAACTGGATCAAAACACACCAATGAAACTTTGGCAAGTCTACCACAAATATCTAAGAAACCACAAACTGAAAATCTGACAATTGTACCTTAAATTTGTGGTAAATGCATCCCTAAAATATGGCAATTATACATTTAAATCTCCGAGAAACTATTTTTCAAGTGATATTTTTTCATGGACATCAAGCCAGAAACTATTTTTCAAGTGATACTTTTTCATGGACATCAAACCATTGCAAGTTGGCTAGCACATATAAAAATTCCAAGAGATGGGGCAGTGTGTGCCATCATCAAGCAAGTACACTAGCATTTAATACAAGTAGCATCTCTCTAGGACCCACCCTGCTTCAGATTTTTCTTTGAGAGTCAATCCTACTGTAGATTTGCTTTTCAGCACGTAGCAGACAATAGGTCGAGAGATTTGGAGATGCTGCCATGACTTTTTTCTCACGCGGGTGTGTTGAACTGGGCGGTTAGCGAGCCGCCGCACTGGAAGTCGGCCGTGCGGCGCCGCTACGTAGTGCGCTCCAAAATTAGATTCCATCTCCTTGTACACAAATCTCTTGAGCTGTCTGGTTAATCTCCATCGTTACTTTTCTATTGTTTTAATAATAATATAATTGATAGATATGCATTCCTATCAGAAAAATAAAATTGATATTTTTAGGAGAAATTGTGTTATATCCATTTGTAAACTTTGTTCATTGTTTGTTTAATTAAAATTTTTGCAATCAAAAAATACTTTAATTCCTACTTAAAACTTGCAAAAAACTTCACTTAATATCTATAAATCCGAATATTAATTATATGTCTATAATTAAGACGAAAATGCAGAGATGTTCTATTGCTTCTTTTTTGCATCACTAGGGATCGTTGCAACATGTTGTAGATATTACCATGATTGCACAATTTGTCGCAATATATAATAGTTATTGCAACAAAATGAAGGTGAGGCAAAACATCGTCCTATTACAACCAATACATGTTTTGTCGCAATACAAATCCATTTGTTTGCAACAATGTCTATGTCTAGTGCCTCACTTCGAAATTGTTGCAATATACGCCAGAATATTACCACAAAGATTTACTTTGTTGCATTACCTAAGCCTCTATTGCAACAAAACGACTAATTCCCGCAACAAAACTTATTTGTTGCAATATCACTACCATATTACAACGGCGATCCAGTTTGTGGCAATACACGATTTCTATTGCAACAGAACGGAGTACTTAGAGCAACAAAACTAAAAAGTGGCAATATGTAGGGCATCTTACCACGAACTGAAAGTTTGTGGTAATATAGCGTTTTATTGCCACGAAAGATTGTTGTAGAAATAAATTTTGTTGCAATAGACCGTATTCCTTGTAGTGACATTACCCACGTGATGACTTGTCCAACTCGCATGATCTGGAACCCATCCCACCAAGCTCTGGCCATGCCTCCGAGACAGTGAGAAGCATAAAGGACTTTCTCATGATCATCAGTGCACTTGACCAGCGCAAGGAGGTCTTCAATAGTGCAGATCCAATCATCGACATTCAATGGTTCAGTCATCTCTCTGAATATGGGAGGCGTAGTCCACATAAACTCACACACACTTGGTTTATGCGGCGGATTGTTCACCACGACTTGCGCTAGCTGCTGAATAGCGGCATTGTTGGCTTGGCGTTCCTCTCAGAGAGCTTGAAGGAACTGAGCCATAGTCAAACTTTCCAGAGGTGGCGGTGGAATATCGCCTTGTTGCTCGTGGTGATCTCCAACTTGAGCGTCCCCTCTGGTTCCCTACTGCTGACCTGAAGAGGCAGAGTCGGGGTTGCCGAAGGTGCTGGTGCAAGTTGCAATCACCATCCTGTCAGGGGAGTAGACAGGTCAATATTTCAAATTGGCCAGAATCATAAGGGATGAAGCTCTATTAAGGGGGTTTGGTGTCGTGCTAGTGTGATAGTTTTAAACCAAGATTTTTGGAGAAAGCTAATGCATTAGATTTTAAAACAGGTGATGTAGTCGCTTACAAGCTGCCTAAGGCAGAAATTCGGCTTGCATCAATCATGCTCACACAACACTCATGGTTAACATGAACCGATACATGGACTCACTACGCTTGGGGAGTCTCCTAATTGCCAAAGCCGTAATCCTAGGTGGGTTCTGCGGGGTCTTCGTCTTCATCGTCATCGGTGCTTTCCTCCTTCAGAGGAGTAGGAGAAGGAAGCGGTCCATCACGGCGTCTCTTAGTTGGCGAAGCACTGATGAGCTCAGTGTATTCTTCTGCGGTCAGACGACGACTCCGAATAGGAGTGGCCTGAAGCGGTGGTAGTCCTGCTCGGAAGGCAATGGCTGATCGCCCTCCGGATGCTCCTTCCTTCTTGACCTTGCGGGCCTTTATCTTCTCTAGGCGAAGTAGGTCCTTAACTTGGTGCAGTTCCTGACGGATCTTAGTCGACTCCTTGATCAAAAGGTGAGTCAAGGTGTCGGAGGAGAGACTGAAGTAGGTCTGAAACTTTAGTGGCATCCCGTCCTCTAAAGATGGGTTAAGTGTCCAACTCCCGTCAATCCCGTCCTTGATAAAAGGTAGGTGATGAGTAGCTGGCTCGTTAGCCATCTCGGGAAGGATGTCGCTGAGACGCACGAGCGCCTCTCGTGCGGCTGTCTCCACTGCCAACATCAGATCCTCCATCTGCGGTCCTTCAAAGAACCAGCTAGTCGGGGAGTCATTAGCCTTCACTATCACGTCCACGTGATATTCCTTGGTGACGGTGTTGACCCAGTGCTTGTGGTAGAGGAAGATGGGCGTGCGACGTACTTGACACTTCTCGAGGCTATCTCCCAAAAGTAGGGGAAAGCCCGTCTCTAGAAGCATCATAGGTACGGCGGCCATCAACACAGATGTAGGAGAGAGGGTTAGAAAGTTTTGGTGCGTGCAGAAAATCTCATGTGCAAAGGCTAGGTGCACTAATCGTCTTGGCTATCGTCCATGCTACCTAAGGCTTCCTATAGTCAACCTGGCTCTGATACCAGCTCTATGGGGACCCCGACTTACGAGTCGAGATCGCCGAATGAAGGTGCTTAGTGATCCCAGAGATCAATGCTCACTGAACACACATATACTAATATTAAGAGTCTTACATCCAAGTACCGAATTATTACATTACATGACCAAATGGTCGAGTTCACAGGGTACAACTAGTGGCGGAAATCTTAGGGCTAAGCGGGTGCCCATGCCATCAGCCTACACCAACAGGCATTCTGACTTGGAAGCGTCCTAGTTCGCACGGCCGTCTCCGAAGACGTACTCTTCTCCAAATTCGGGTCCTTCCATGTCTGGTCAATAATATAACCAGTGGCAAGCGAATGAGTACTTTTGAATGTACTCACAAACAACCCATGATATGAACAGTGCAATTGATAGGACGATATGCAATTTGCAACTTGGGTGGATAGCAACATAACGGTAAATAAACATGATCATGGGTGTGCAACATAAGCTAGATGTTGTTTAGAAGAGCAGGTTACAGATATCTACATATCTGTCAAGGGCTGAACATTCCGGGTTCACCCTATATGCCAAGTCACCAAACTTGGTCATATCAACTGTTTTATATTAACTCCTTTTACCACACACTCACACACACTTGGTTTATGCGGAAACGACTCGATGTAGTTTAAGCAGGATTACCCAACTGTCCTTGACAGTGGACACGGCTATTCGAATAGTTTGACACTCTGCAGAGGCTGTACGCTGTACCCACAAGATCCGGGAAACTTCCATGTCATCCACGACTCACGGTATATAACATATGCCCGAGGTAAGTACCCGATCAATGTCTTTCCCCGGACGATACTAGACAAAGAGGTCCACTCGATTGGTACCCATCCCACATGATGTACGTCTTACGAGCACCGACTCTGGACCGTATCATCCATGCAAGGAACAACAGTGTGCCTGGACCACGTAAAAACGACATAGTCGCCCTACCAGGCACGACCCCATCAAGAGAGTGACCACACATCACTCCCGCCACTAGTAATGTGGTTCTTCGCTAGCATCGACGAGAGTAATCAACAAAACCCCGTCCCATAAAGGGGTAACGTGGTCGCACATGTAAGGTTGGGATGGTCGACACATCATAAATCTAATCACATTTCCGAAACCATACACACACAAAATACCAGGTGCACCACTTCTCCAAAAGTGGCCACCTAACTCATCATCACCTTCGGAGATTAGTGGCACCCGACGGGGTTTTCATAAACCTTTGATTTATACCAACATCATGCTCATGCTACTATGGTTAGCTCTACTTGTCAACATGATAATAGCGTGACCCTCATATGTGGTAGGATCATGCTCAACATGCAGGTGCTTCAGAGGAGCCATTGGTAACATCACTTCAATAATCCGATACTATGATCATATGCAACGGAAATATTTTCTCTACTAGCATGCAATACATCATATGTTCAAAATATGGTCAAAGGGCTGCTTGCCTTGGTCAGCTAAGTATCCGGGGTCTTCGGGGTCTTCAAATCCAACTCTTTTGTCACACGGGTTTTCTATAGTCATATTAAATAAAAGCAATAAGTAGCTCACTCCAAAACAATCCACAAAGTCACTTTACAAATGTTGTTTAATTCTGATAAATCCATATTGTTATTCTAAAAGGTTTGCCTCTGGTTTTAGTGAAAGAATATCTTTAAAACTATTATAACAGAAGCAAAACTATACCAAATTAAGCCTTTTTATTATTATAAAATATAATAGTTGTCACAAAAATTCATCCAATGGTTGTGTTAAATTCTACACATTTTTTGAAAAATAACAGTGGAAGAATTATCTTATTCCACTTGTTAAATCTTTTTTACAAAAGTCATTTAGAATCAAGTTTTAAACAAAAAGGAAAAAAGGCTACCGCCCCTGGCCTGGCTTGGCCTGGAGCTGGGCTGGCCCACTTGCCAGCCAACCAGCCTGCCCAGGCGTGCGCGCCGCCAGGTTTGAACCTGACGCGCGGGCCCTACAGTTAGTGGCTGCGGGCGGCGTGGAAGAGAGAGATGGGCCACCGACAGGTGGGCCACACGTGTCGGGGTCGTCTCCTACCTCTGGCCAGAGGGGAGGAGGAGCATGCCGGCGTGGCAACCGACGTCCTGAGGCCCTAACGACGACAGGAATGGGTCCGGCTTGTCGCTGCCTACCTGCTGGTGGTCGACTCTACGACGGAGGGGCTCTGGTTCACCAGCGACGAGGTAGCTGCGGTGAAGAGGTTTCGGGTGAAGGTGGAGGTGGTAGCTACGGGCACGAATTTGATCGGCCGAGAGGGAGGAAAGCTTCCTGGGATCGCGGGGAGTGTTCTGGTGGGCAGAGGGATGCGAGAGTTGCCGTGTAGTCGGAGATCGACCGGAGCTTCGAGGCGTAGGGGCCTCGGTCGATCTCGAGCATCGGAGCTCTGCTTGCTCGAAGGGGTGGCTAGTGAGGCGATTGGGGTCTAGGTGGAGCGAATGAAGGGGTCCTGGAGCGAGGGGAGGGGCTATTTATAGCCATGCGATGGTGAGCTGACTCGGGAGCGCCGGCGAGTCACCATGGCGCGCATGCGGGTGCAGAGAGACGTTGGGTCGAAACCATGGTCTCAGGACGTGGTTTTGGACCTCGAGTGCTCACTGTGGGAGTGGAAGAGAGAGGGGAGGCAGGCATGCGTGGCCACACTCCTGTCGCCGCTATGGGTGCGCGTGGGCACGCGTCGCGCCGGCTCTTGGTGCGGTAAAGGAGGGCCCCTCGGGCTGCCTGATGTAGAGGAGCTGTTGGGGGGGAGAGAAGAGGCATCATGGGGAGGCTTGATCTCATCGTGGGAGGTCGCCCCCACCTCGGTTGCTCCTTGTAGCGCGCCCAGAGCGCAGCTTTGGCATGCCACGGCATGCTGGCGCGCTTTGGGGTTGCCTTGTATCTGTCTGGCATCTCTTGGGCACTGGCTTGGAGATGCCTAGCCGTTTGGATCTCATAGGAGCCTCGGCTGGTCAAAGAGGGAAAATAAAACAGGTGTTGTCTGCCTTGAGCTGAAACTTAAATTGGAGATCTTGGTTTATCCACTTTGAACCAGAGAGGGGCCACTTGAATGGAGTTTGGCATTGATGTCAGCAACCTAATCTAAGAATTTGGGAGAAAGGGTTTGGATTTAGCTATGGTTTGGAGAGGTTTTACCCATCTGTCAGAAGGTGTTTGACAGTGGTTTGGGGTACCTGCACCCCACCACTGGCTATGCAACTTAACAGGATTGGGTTTAGTGCTAAAAGAAGGGGTTTCACAAAGTTTGACCTCCATTGGACAAGTTTAGCTTTGAAAACTTGAAAACATCCCTAATTGTCCAGATATATTCCTTCCAATGAGACTGTGAGCAAATCAAGTCCCGCAAAATCCCATTTTTGGCATGGAGTCCTCATTTGAGGTATTAGGCACTCATGCAAAGTTTCAGATCACCAACTTTGGATACGAGCACTGCTTGTCATCAAGGACTTGTAGTGCAATCCAAAGCAGGGTTTTGAATTAACCAGTAATAGGAAAAGGGGTTTTTAAAATAATTAGGTTATGAAATACATGATTTTTGACATCACACAATCAAGCATACAAGCATACAATGATAATCATGGCACTCACATCATTGGTTTTGGAAAAGTTTTAACAAACTCAGATTTTTGAATTACAGTAAAAGTGCACTGAAATCAGGGTGTGACAATTTGGCATTGCTTTTTTGGTATGCCGGGTACTCTCAAGGATATTAATGTGTTGCCACTGTCTCATTTGTTTGCTAGGCTTGCTAGTGGTGATGCTCTTGCTTGCAACTACATTATCAATGGAGAAGAATACACAAAGGGGTACTATTTTGCAGATGGTATCTATCCTTCTTGGTGCACATTTGTCAAGAGCATCAAAGATCCCAAAATTAGAAAACAATTTGAATTTGCAAGGGCACAAGAGGCTGTTCGAGAAGATATTGAAAGAGCATTCAAGGTTTTGCAATCTAGGTTTGCCATTGTTTGTGCCTTTGTGGTCCTTTTCATTTTTCAGACAAGCGATTTCTGAAAAACATGATGACATGCTGTGTGATTCATCGCAATATGATTCTTGAAGATGAGATAGGCATGAACTTGAATATGGATAGCCATGTCAAACCGGATAAAGACCCTAACTATATTAGAGCATATTTTTAGACTTCAAATTAAACACGCAAACACACAATTTCAACATTTTATATTATAATATTAACATTTTATTTTATATTAAATTAATAATTCTAAATATATGACATGTGTGTTAAATTAACATAAAACTCATCCAATTTGCGCGTGTTGCGCAAAGCTGGCCAAACGGGTCGTGCTTTCTCGGCCGGCCCGAAAGCATGCAAGCCAGGCACGCCACGGGTCGGGCCCGACACGACTTAAAAGGGTCGTGCCACGCACGCGGCCCGCCTCGGGCCATGCCTGGGCCTGAGGGCTGGGCACACGGGCCGGCACGGCACGACCCGTTTACCATTTTATTATTTATTGATATATATATATAGGATAAAAAATAACTTAATAGGCCAAAATCGGCCCAAAACACAACCCAATATACTAAAGTCGGCCCAAAAAACAGCCTAACAGGCCAAATTTAACTTAAATAACAACCTAAAATAAAAAATAAAACTAATAGGCTAGCGGGCCTAGCGTGCCTACGGGTCGCCCGTATAGCCTCCATGACGTGCCTCGACCGGGAGGCTGCGCCGGTGGGCCGGCACGGCCTGGCCCAGCTAATAATCGGGCCCACGCGTGTCGTGCCATGCCTGGCGCGATTGTACCGGGCGGGCCTTGCCGGGCCGGCCCGTTTGGCCAGGTGTGGTGTTAGGGCATATTTCTCCCTAAATGGTTTTTTTGATTGATGAGGGTACCTCTACGGACCTATTGTGTGCATTGAGCATTTCAGATAATATATGATTAGGCATAAGACGATCCGGTGCCCCTCGGTGTATTTCAAGAACGGTGGTCTTCTACGATTATGTGTGCTGGATTTGTGTCGTAGGAAAGCCGTACAATTAAGAGGGGGTCCACGTCAGAAAGGTTTGGGTGGAATCAACACGTACACATTTCTATTGCACCACCTTTCCCCTGCTACAGTGGAGCTCCAACCTTGTATTTCTTGTAGGAGCTAAAGCTCCAGCGATAGTACCGCTCTGGGAGCGGCAGTACCACTCTCTACGTGGTAGTAATTTTTTTCCTACCACGCTCAAGGCGGTAGTACCGCTCCACGTGCGATAGTAATTTTTTACTACCTCTCCATCGGACTTTTTTCGCATCTTTTCCCCCACCAGTGGTAGGCATGGTAGTAAATTTTTTACTACCATGGTAGGTGAACCTGCCAAGTGGTAGTACCGCTCCTAGCAGCGGTAGTACCGCTGTGAAAAATGCTATGAGTGGGGGGTAACGGTTCGATTTGTCCCACTATATAAAGGTGTCTTCTTCCTGTGGAAAGGCACATCTTACCTCCCTAAGCTCCATTGTTGCTCCAAATCTCGTTCTTGTGCGATCTCTCTCCCTAGCCAATCAAACTTGTTGATTTTCCAGGGATTGGTTGAGAAGGCCCAGATCTACACTTCCACCAATAGATATTTGTTTCCCCCCACTAATCCGTTGCAGATCTTGTTACTCTTGGGTGTTTGAGAACCATTGACGGTTGAGGTCACCTCGGAGCCATATTTCATTGTGGTGAACCTTCGTGGTCTTGTTGGGAGCCTCCGAGCATTGTGTGGAGATTGCCCCAACCTTGTTTGTAAAGGTACAGTTGCCGCCTTCAAGGGCACCAATAGTAGAATCACGGCATCTCGCATTGTCTGAGGGCTTGAGGAGAATGCGGTGGCCCTAGTGGCTTCACACAGCTCCAACGGAGACGTACTTCCTGTCGAAGGGAAGGAACTTCGGTAACACATCATCGTGTCCACCGGTTCCACTTGCGTTTATCTCTTACCTTTACTTTGTATTTACTTTTGCTGTGGTGTATTATTTGCTTGAACTTTTTGTTGTTGTTGTTAGCATTATATAGGTTTCTCACCTAGTTGTTCATCTAGAGAACATTTTGTTGCTAACCTTAATTTAATAAGAAAAGTTAAAAATTGGTAGTTGCCTATTCACCCCCCCCCCCCTCTCTAGTCAACCGTATCAATCCTTTCAATTGGTATCAGAATAAGGTTTCTTCGTTAAGGGTTTAATCACCAAAAGAGTATGGTTGACGACGGAGGTGGTACGAGTGGACCACCTGAGGCCGCGGTGATGAGTTCGGTCACACGGGACGACTTGAATGAGGCTATTTCTTCACTCAAGACATCCATGACGATCAAAGTCAAGACCATGCTTAAAGAGTTGTTTTAGGGGATGAAGAATTCTTTCGATCCGGTGTTGGTGGTTAAACCCACCATAGCGGAGTTGGAGGCCAATCCCGACAAGGAATTGGCTAAAGGTACTCAAACTTCTTCCCCCCATAACAAAAATGGGATAGGAACTTTTGTTTCAGTTCCTCCTCCCCCGGTCTATGGAGGACCGGTCCCTACACCGCATATCAATAATCTTGGTCCTCCTCCTAAACTTGTTAAAGGTGAATTCATTAATTCGGTCTTTTGCATCAAGTCTCATTTGAATCACAGCTCAAAAAATCTTTGGAGAATCATCGAACAAGGATTTTACCCATCTGATCCAAACAACGTCACTCCAAGAGAAGAGGTGTTCATCCTTCAGTCTCCAGGTCCTCCCAAAGATCTACCTCATCTCGACCCCTTCACCCTGTTGGGGAACGTCGCATGGGAAACAAAAAAATTCTACGCACACGAAGACCTATCATGGTGATGATCATCTACGAGAGGGAGATTAGATCTACATACCCTTGTAGATCGCTAAGCGGGAAGCGTTAATAAACGCGGATGATGTAGTGGTACGCTTGTGAGATCCAAATCTCCATCCCACGAACAGCCCCGCGATCCATCCCATGAACCGCCTTGTGATCCGTCCCGATCAACCGCCGAACGGAAGACACTTCCGCGTTCAGCAGACGTACAGCTCGATGATGATCTCTGCCTTCTTGATCCAGCAAGAGGGGTAGGGAGGAAGATGAGTTCACCGGCAGACTAACGGCGCTCCGGTGGTGGTGGTGATGCTATTCCTGCTGGGCTTCGCCTAAGCTCCGTAGAAACGTGATCTAGACGAGAAGCTATGAAGTAGAGGTGTTTAGATCTGAGTTGCACGTGGCAAACGTTGTCTCAAATCAGCCCTAAAACACCACTATATATAGGAGGAAGGGGGAGGAGGCTTGCCTTGAGGGCCAAGCCCTCAAGGGTGCGCCGGCCAAGGGAGAGGAGGTGTCCTCCTCCAATCATAGTCCAACTCGGATTGGAAAGTGGAGTCCTTCTCTTCCTTCCCACCTTTCCTTTTTTTCCTTTTCTCTTTGATTTTATTTTTGTCCTGCGCAGGGACTTTATTGGGCTTGCCCACCAGCCCACTAAGGGCTGGTGCGCCCCCATAATGCCCTTGGGCTTCTCCCAGGTGGGTGGCCCCCTCCCGGTAGAACTTCGGAACCCATTCGTCACTCCCGGTACACTTCGTTTCCAGACCATTCTTGAACTCGTCGTGCAGTCCTGGATCTCATCCAGGACTCCGAACAAAACTTCGGTTACCAACACCTATAACTCAACTATACCGAAACATCACCGAACCTTAAGTGTGCAGACCTTGCGGGTTCGAGAACTATGTAGACATGACCCGAGAAACCTCTTGGTCAATATCTAATAGCGGGACCTGGATGTCCATATTGGATCCTACATATTCTACGATAATCTTATTGGTTGAACATCTATGCCAAGGATTCATATAAACCTGTATACCATTCCCTTTGTCCTTCGGTATGTTACTTCCCCGAGATTCGATCGTCGGTATCCAATACCTTATTTCAATCTCGTTACCGGCAAGTCTCTTTACCCGTTCCATAGTACAAGATCCCGAGTCTAACTCTTTAGTCACATTGCTTGCAAGGCTTGTTTGTGATGTTGTATTACCGAGTGGGCCCCAAGATACCTCTCCGTCACACGGAGTGACAAATCCCAGTCTTGATCCATGCCAACCCAACACACACTTTTAGAGATACCTGTAGAGCACCTTTATAGTCACCCAGTAACGTTGTGACATTAGATACACACAAGGTATTCCTCCGGTGTCCGGGCGTTGCATGATCTCATGGTCATAGGAACAGATACATTGACATGCAAAAAACAGTAGCAATAAACTGACCCGATCATATGCTACGTTTATAGTTTGGTCTTGTCCATCACATCATTCTCCTAATGATGTGATCCCGTTATCAAGCGACAACACTTGTCCATGGCTAGGAAACCTTAACTATCTTTGATCAACGAGCTAGTCAACTAGAGACTCACTAGGGACAGTGTTTTGTCTATGTACCAACACATGTATTTGACTTTCCAATCAATACAATTATAGCATGGATAATAAACGATTCTCATGAACAAGGAAATATAATAATAACTAATTTAGTATTGCCTCTAGGGCATATTTCCAACAGTCTCCCTCTTGCACTAGAGTCAATAATCTAGTTCACATCACTATATGATTTTAACGAATCTAACACCCATACAGTTGTGGGGTTTGATCACGTCTTGTTTGTGAGAGAGGTTTTAGTCAACGAGTCTGAACTCTTCAGATCCGTGTGTGATTTAAAAATCTCTATGTTATCCTGCAGACGCTGCTACTACATACCATTTGGAACTATTCCAACTGACTACTCTACTATACGAATCCGGTTTACTACGCAAAGGCATCCGGATTAGTGCAAAGCTTGCATCGACGTAACCCATTACGACGAACTCTTTCATCACCTCCATAATTGCGAAAAATTCCTTAGTCCACTAGTTACTAAGGATAACTTTTGACCGATGTCCAGTAATCCACTCGTGGATCACTTTCGTACCCCTCGACAGATTCATGGCAAGGCACACATCAGGTGTGGTACACAGCATAGCATACTACAGAGCCTACGGCTAAAGCATAGGGGACGACCTTCGTCCTTTCTCTTTCTTCTGCCGTTGTGGATTTCGAGTCTTACTCAAATTCATACCTTACAACACAACTAAGAACTCCTTCTTTGCTGATTTATTTTGAACTCCTTCAAAAATTTGTCAAGGCATGCATTCCATTGAAAGTTTTATCAAGCGTCTTGATCTATCTCTATAGATTTTGACGCTAAATGTTCAAGTAGCTTAATCCAGATTTTCCTTCGAAAAACTCCTTTCAAACAACCCTATATACTTTCCAGAAATTCTACATTATTTCCAATCAACAATATGTCATACACTTATACTAATCAGAAATACTATAGTGCTCCCACTCACTTACTCGGAAATACAAGTTTCTCATAAACTTTGTATAAACCCAAAAGCTTTGATCATCTCATCAAAGTGCATATTCCAACTCCAAGATGCTTACTCCAGTCCTTGGAAGGATTGCTGGAGCTCACATACTTGTTAGCATCCTTAGGATCGACAAAACCTTCTGGTTGTATCACATACAACCTTTCCTCAAGGAAACCGTCGGGGAAACAATGTTTTGACATCCATCTACAAGATGCAGCAACTGCTAACATAGTTCCAACAGACTTTTAGCATCGCTATGAGTGAGAAACTCTCATCATAGTCAACTCCTTGAACTTGTCGGGAACATCTTTGCGACAAGTCGAGCCTTTCTTAATAGTGACATTTCACCATCATCGTCTGTCTTCCTTTTAAAGATCCACTTGTACTTAACAGTCTTAGGACCATCAAGTAGTTCCTCCAAAGTCTACACTTTTCTTTCATACATGGATCCTCTCTCGGATTTCATGGCCTCCAGCCATTAGTCGGAATCCGGGCCCACCATCGCTTCTCCAAAACTTGTAGGTTCATTGTTTTCTAACAACATGACCTCCAAGATAGGGTTATTGTACCACTCTGGAGCAGTACGTGACATTGTCGACCTACTAGCTTTGTAGTAACCTGATCTGAAGCTTCATGATCACTATCATCAGCTTCCACTTCAATTAGTGTAGGCACCACATGAACAACTTCCCGTGCCCTGCTACACACTGGTTGAAGCGACGGTTCGATAACCTCATCAAGTTTCCATAATCCTCCCACTCAGTTATTTCGAGAGAAACTATTTCTCGTGAAAGGACCCGTTTCCTGAACCAAACACTTTTGCTCCCAGATCAGAGATAGGGGACATAACCAACTGTTTTGGGTATTCTATGAAGATGCATTTATCCGCTTTGGGTTCGAGCTTATCAGACTGATACCTTTTCACATAAGCGTCACAACCCCAAACTTTTAAGAAACGACAGCTTAGGTTTCTCCAAACCACAGATCATACGGTGTCATCTCAACGGAATTACGTGGTTCCCTATTTAAAGTGAATGCAGTTGTCTCTAATGCCTAACCCAAAAATTATAGTGGTAATTCGATAAGAGATATCATAGTATGCACCATATCCAATAGTGCACAACTATGACCTTCGGACACACCATCGCACTATGGTGTTCCAGGTGGCATTAGTTGTGAAACAATTTCCACATTGTCTTAAATTGTGTACCAAACTCGCAAATCAGATAATCACCTCTACGATCATATCGTAGACATTTCATCCTCTTGTCACGACGTTCTTCAACTTCACGCTGAATTTACTTGAACCTTTCAACAATTCAGATTTTTGTTCCATCATGTAAGTATACCAGTTTCTACTCGAATCATTTGTGAAGTAAGAACATAACGATATCTACTGCGTGCCTCATCACTCATTGCTGCATACATCAAAATGTATTACTTCCAACAAGTCACTATTTTGTTCCATCTCAATGAAAACAAGGCCTTTAGTCATCTTGCCCATGTGGCATGATTTGCATGTCTCACGTGATTCGAAATCAAGTGAGTCCAATCAATCCATCCGCATGGAGTATCTTCATGCGTTTACACCAATAGGCATGGTTTGCATGTCTCAAATGAAAAACGAGTGAGTCTCAAGATCCATCAGTATGGAGCTTCTTCTTGCGTTTTACACCAATATGACTCAAGTGTCAGTGCCACACTAAAGTGGTACTATCATTACTACTTTGCATCTTTTGGCTTCAACATTATGAACATGTGTATTACTACGATCGAGATTCAATGAACTATTCACATTGGTGCATGACCATTGAAGGTATTATTCATATAAACAGAATAACCTTTTATTCTCTGACTTAAATGAATAACCGTATTGCAATAAACATGATCCAATTATGTTCATGCTCAACGCACACACCAAATAACACTTATTTAGGTTCAACACTAATCCCGATGGTAGCGGTAGCGTGCGATGTTGATCATATCAACCTTGGAAACACTTCCAACACATCGTCACCTTGCTTCTAGCTAGTATCCGTTTATTCCGCAGCTTTTATTTTGAGTTACTAACACTTAGCAACCTGAACCGGTATCTAATAGGCCGGTGCTACTAGGATCACTAGTAAACTACACATCAAAATCATGTATATCCAATATACTTACGTCGACTTTGCGAGCCTTCTTATCTACAAAGTAACTAGGGTAGTTCTGCTTCAGTGACCGTTCCCCTCATAACAGAAGCACTTAGTCTTGGGTTTGGGTTCAATCTTGGGTTTCTTCACTAGAGCAGCAACTGGTTTGCTATTCGTGAAGTATCTGTACCAACCCTTGCCCTTCTCGAAACTAGTGGTTCTACTAACCCTGAACAATTGATGCTCCAATTTGATTTCTACTTTCGCGATGTCAAACATCGTGAATAGCTCAAGGATCATCATATCTATCCTTGATATGTTATAGTTCATCACGAGGTTCTAGTAGCTTGGTGGCAGTGATTTTGGAGAACCATCACTATCTCATTTGGAAGATTAACTTCCACTCAATTCAAGCGATTGTAGCACTCAGACAATCTGAGCACATGCTCAATGATTGATCTTTTCTCCCTTACTTTGTAGACAGAATCTTGTCGGAGGTCTCATACCTCTCAACAAGGGCACGAGCATGAAATCCCAATTTCATCTCTTGGAGCATCTCATATGCTCTGTGACGTTCAAAACGTCTTTGGCGCCTCAATTCTAAGCCTTTAACTATTACACACTGAACTATCACGTAGTCATCAAAAATGTGTATTTTAGATGTTCGCAACATCCACAAACAACAATCGAGGTTCAGCACACTGAGCGGCGCATTAAGGACATAAGCCTTCTGTGCAGCAATGAGGACAATCCTCAGTTTACGGACCTAGTCCGCATAATTTCTACTATCATCTTTCAACTAAATTTTCTATAGGAACATATCAAATAACAATAGAGCTACAACACATGCTACAACATAATTTGCAAAGACCTTTTGACTATGTTCATTATAATTGAGTTTAGCTAATCATATTACTAATAACTGCCACTCAAAATATACATCCCTCTAGTCATTCGAGTGGTGCATGATCCAAATCCACTAACTCAAGTCCGATCATCACGTGAGTTGAGTATCGTTTCAGTGGTGAACATCTCCATGTTGATCATATCAACTATATGATTCATGCTCGACCTTTCGGTCTCTTGTGTTCCGAGGCCATGTTTGTACATGCTAGGCTCGTCAAGTTTAACCCGAGTGTTCCGCGTGCGCAACTGTTTTGCACCCGTTGTATGTCAACGTTGAGTCTATCACACACGATCATCACGTGGTGTCTCGAAACGATGAACTGTCGCAACGGTGCATAGTCGGGTTGAACACAATTTATCTTGAAATTTTAGTGAGGGATCACCTTATAATGCTTCCGTCGTTCTAAGAAAAATAAGGTGCATAAAAGGATTAACATCACATGCTCCATCAATATAATCAAGCAGGACGTAGAGTTTTACCTCCTCAAGAGGGCTCGAACCTGGATAAAACATTGTCCCCTTTGTCTCCTGCAAACCATCGATCCAAGGTCCACAGTTCGGTACCCCCTACCTGAGATCCACCGGTTTTGACACCGACACCTGGCGCCCTACGTCCCGCTTCGGTTCTCAGAAGCGGGGGGCTCAACCAGTGAACCGCCTCTACTTCTGCATGGCGACTCACTCGGTCCCCAGTCTGAGGGGGCCGAGAAAGGTCTACTACGGCGACAGAAATCTTATGTCGTCTCTTGAGCTTGCGTTGTTTTTCCCTTGAAGAGGAAAGGGCGATGCAGCACAAGCAGCAAGTATTTCCCTCAGTTTGAGAACCAAGGTATCAATCCAGTAGGAGAATCGCCTCAAGTCCAGAGTACGTGCACAAACACAAAAGAGCTTGCACCCAACGCTATAAAGGGGTTCTCAATCCCTTCAAGATTGATTGCAAAGTGAGAAATGAAGGTAGAAAGTGCAACTAAGTAAAAGTGTAAGGCTGAAAATATGGTGTGAAGTAGACCCCGGGGCCATAGTGTTCACTAGAGGCTTCTCTCAAAATAGCAAATATTACGGTGGCTGAACAAATTACTGTCGAGCAATTGATAGAACCGCGCAAAGCCATGACGATATCTAAAGCAATGATCATACATATAGGCATCACGTCCGAGACAAGTAGACTGATACTTTATGCATCTACTACTATTACTCCACACATCGACCGCTATCCAGCATGCATCTAGTGTATTGAGTTCATGACGAACAGAGTAACGCCTTAAGCAAGATGACCTGATGTAGAGGGATATACTCAAACTAATGATGAAAACCCCATCTTTTTACCCTTGATGGCAACAACACGATGCGTGCCTCGCTACCCCTTTTGTCATTTGGTGAGGTCACTGCACGGTATGAACCCAAAACCAAGCACTTCTCCCATTGCAAAAATCATAGATCAAGGTGCCAAACAAAACCCACAACTCGAAGAGAATTACAAGGATATGAAATCATGCATAAGAGAGATCAAAAGAAACTCAAATAAGATTCATAGATAATCTGATCATAAATCCACAATTCATCGGATCTCGACAAACACACTGCAAAAGAAGATCACATCGGATAGATCTCCATGAAGATCATGGAGAACTTTGTATTGAAGATCCAAGAGAGAGAAGAAGCCATCTAGTTACTAGCTATGGACCCATAGGTCTATGGTGAACTACTCACGCATCATCGGAGAGGTCATGGTGTTGATGAAGAAGCCCTCCGTATCCGAATCCCCCTCCGGCAGGGCACCAGAACGTGCCCCAGATGGGATCTTGCGGAGACAGAAGCTTGCGGCGGCGAAAAAGTGTTTTCGTGGCTCTCCTGATTTATTTCTGGGATTTTATAGAATATATAGGCGAAAGACATAGGGCACAGGAGGCCCAAGGAGCCCACAAGCCTGGGACGCACGTGCTCCCCTGGCCGCGCAATGAGGGCTTGTGGGGTCCCTGGTGACCCTCTGCCTTGGTTCTCAAGTCTCCCGATCGTCTTCTGTTTCGGAAAAAAATCTTTTCAAAAGTTTTATTCCGTTTGGACTCCATTTAAAATCCTCCTCTGAAAAGGGTCAAAAACACGGAAAAAACAGGAACTCGCACTTGGCACTGAGTTAATAAGTTAGTCCCAAAAAAGATATAAAAGGCATACAAAACATCCAAAGTTTGACAAGATAATCTCATGAAACCATAAAAAAATTATAGATACGTTGGAGACGTATCAAGCATCCCCAAGCTTAACTCCTGCTCGTCCTCGAGTAGGGAAGTGATAAAGACTGAATTTTTGATGTGGAATGCTACCTAGCATAGTTGTCCTTTGTAACTTCTTTCATGTGACATGAATGTTCAAATCCGTAAGATTCAAAACAATAGTTTGCTATTGACATGAAAACAATAATACTTCAAGCAAACTAGCAAGGTAATCATGAACTTTTGAAATAACAAGGCCAAAGAAAGTTATCCCTACAAAATCATATAGTCTGGCTATGCTCCATCATCCCCACACAACTAATTTAAATCATGCACAACCCTGGTATTGGCCAAGTAATTGTTTTCGCACTCTTACTTTCTCAAACATTTTTTTCAACTATCACGCAATACATGAGCATGAGCCATGGATATAGCACTACAGGTGGAATAGAGTGTGGTGGTGGTTGTGAGACAAAAAGGAGGAGATGGTCACATTTACTCGGCGTATCAAAGGGTTTTGGAGATGTCCATTAATAGATATCAATGTGAATAAGTAGGGATTGCCATACAAAGGATGCACTAGAGCTATAAGTATGTGAAAGCTCAAAAGGAGAACTAGTGGGTGTGCATCCAACTTGCTTGCTCACGAAGACCTAGGGAAATTTGAGGAAGCCCATCATTGGAATATACAAGCCAAGTTATATAATAAAGATTCCCAGTAGCATATGGTGGTGACGAAATGAGAGGCTCTCAATAATGAAGAACATGGTGCTATTATGAAGCACAAGTGTGGAAAAAGATAGTACATTGTCCCTTCTCTATTTTTCTCTCTTTTTTTTATTTGGGCTCTTTGGCCTCTTTTTCTCCTTTTTTTATGTGGGCTACTTTGGCGTCTTTTTTTTTATTTCCTCACATGGGACAATGCCCTAATAATGATGATCATCACACTTTTATTTACTCACAGCTCAAAGCTTAGAACGATGATGACTCTTTAGGAAATGCCTCCGGCAGTGTACCGGGATGTGCAACGATCTAGCTTGGCGTATGACGTTGAAACATCTCGCTAGCTACCTTACGATCATGCAATGGCAATATGAGAGTGACGGCATAAGTCATGAGACGGAATGGTGGGAGTTGTATGGCAATATATCTCGGAATGGCTATGAAAATGCCATAGTAGGTAGGTATGGTGGCTGTTCTGAGGAAGGCATATGGTGGGTTTGTGCACCGGTGAAAATTGCGCGGTACTAGAGAGGCTAGCAATGGTGGAAGGTGAAAGTGCATCTATACCATGGACTCACATTAGTCATGAAGAACTCACATACTTGTTGCGAAAGTTTTATTAGTAATCGAAACAAAGTGCTAAACGTATACTCCTAGGGGAAGCGTTGGTAGGTGTTAACCATCACGCGATCCCGACCATAACACAAAGGATGACAATCAATAGATCAATTATGCTCCAACTTCCTAACATAGTGGTTCACCATACGTGCATGTTACGGGAATCACTAACCTCAACTCAAGTATTTCTAGATTCACAACACCCTACTAACATAACTGTTAATATTACCAAATCCACGTCTCAAAACTAATTGAGAGGAATCAAACTTCTCTTTATACTCAATGCACATGAAGATGGAAATTTTTGTATCCTCTTTGGGTACCTATCACCTTTGGGACTACTTTCATAGCAAAAACCAACTACCAAGTCACGCACCGCCGTGCTCTAAAAGATCTAAATGAACCACATAGAGCAAAATTATCTAGCTCAAAAGATATAAGTGAAGCACAATGAACATTCTAGCAAAATCACGAGGAGTACATGTCTCTCTCAAAAGGTGTGCATCAAGGATGATTGTGACACAACAAAAAGAAAATACTCCTATGATACAAGATGCTCCAAGCAAAACACATATCATGTGGTGAACAAAAATATAGCTCCAAGTAATGTTACCGATGGATTGAAGACGAAAGAGGGGATGCCTTCCCGGGGCATCCCCAAGCTTAGGCTTTTTGGTGTCCTTGAATTTGGCTTGGGGGTGCCTTGGGCATCCCCAAGCTTGAGCTATTTCCACTCTTTATCCCTTTGTCCATGAGAACATCACCCAAAACTTGAAAACTTCACAACACAAAACTAAAACAGAAACTCGTGATATCATTAGCACAAGAAAACAAACTACCACCTCCCTCGGTACTATAGCAATCTTGTTTTATATTTATTTTGGTGTTAGATTACTGTATTCTCACTTTTCCATGGCTAATACCCCGTGATACTATCCATAGTTTCATCAAAACAACCAACCAACCCAACAAAAACAGAGTCTGTCAAAAACAGACCAGTTTGTAGCAATCTGTATACTTCATATACTTCTGGTACCTCAAAAATTCTGAAAAATTACGACTGGCTGGGAAAAAGGCATATCAACCAGAAGAAAAAGAATCAACTCAAAATCTCTTTCTGAATAAAAATGAAAAATAATCTCGTGAGCGAAAAGTTTCTGTCTTTTTCCAATAAGATCAAACAACCATCACCAAGACTAGTCATAAAGGTTTTGCTAGGCTCAAACACAAAAAGAAACACAAAAGACACAATCATAACAGAATTATGATGGTGTGGACGCAACAAAAAAGAAAGCAAAAAAGCAAAGATAAATTCATTGGGTTGCCTCCCAACAAGCGTTATTGTTTAACGCCCTTAGCTAGGCATAAGGAGTTCAGTGATGCTCACATAAAAGACAAGAATTGAAGCACAACGAGAGCATCATAAAGCATGTGAAAATCACATCTAAGTCTAACATACTTCCTATGCATATGCATTTTATAGGAAAACAGATTGTCAAGACAACCAATAGTTACCATATGCAAGGAAGAAGAAAGAGACCATAGCAATCTCAACATAACGAGAGGTGAAATAGTAACATGACAGTTTCTAACACAATATTTTCCTCTCTCATAACAATTACATGTGGGATCATATTCAAATTCAACAATATAGCTATCACAAAGGATATTCTTTTCATGATCCACATGCATTCAAAGTTGACGCTCTTCAAAAATAGTGGGATTATCATCAACTAAAGTCATGACTTCTCCAAACCCACTTTCAATGTTATTGCAAATATCATATTCATCATGAGGCTTAAACAAATTTTCAAGATCATAAGTGAAATCACTACCCCAATCATGATCATTGCAACAAGTAGTGGACATAGCAGAACTAGCATCTCCAAGCTTAAGGTTTTGCATGTTTTTAGCATGATTGACACTAATAGGATTTATAGTGAAACCATTGCAATCATGCTTTTCATTCAAGGAGCCCTCGTGAATCACTTCATGAATTTCTTCATCACGATTTTCAGATTCACACATCTCAAGCAACACTCCATAAAGAAAGTCAAGAGCACTCAACTCACTAGCAATTGGTTCAACATACTTGGACCTCTTGAAAAGAATAGCAATTGGATGAGGGTCCATATCAATAGATTTTCAGCAAGCGAAGATGCAAGCATATTGAAGGCACATAGCACACAAGCAAACAGAAAGCAAGTGCAAGAAAGGGCGAATGAAACAGGCAAACAAAAAAGGCAAATATTTTTGTAAATTTTTGTTTTTCAGAAGTGGGGGAGAGGAAAACGAGAGGCAAAAAAAGTAAATGCAAGAGATGAGTTTGCGACACTTACTTGGATGAGTTCTTGACTTGATCCTCCCCGACAACGGCGCCAGAAATTCTTCTGCTACGGCGACAAAAATCTTCTGTCGTCTGCTGAGCTTGCGTTGGTTTTTCCCTTGAAGAGGAAAGGGTGATGCAGCACAGGAGCACTAAGTATTTCCCTCAGTTTGAGAACCAAGGTATCAATCCAGTAGGAGAATCGCGTCAAGTCTAGAGTACCTGCACAAATACAAAAGAGCATGCACCCAACGCTATAAAGGGGTTGTCAATCCCTTCAAGATTGATTGCAAAGTGAGAACTGAAGGCAGAAAGTGCAACGAAGTAAAAGTGTAAGGCTGAAAATATGGTGTGAAGTAGACCCGGGGGCCATAGTTTTCACTAGAGGCTTCTCTCAAAATACCAAATATTACAGTGGGTGAACAAATTACTGTCGAGCAATTGATAGAACCGCGCAAAGTCATGACGATATCTAAGGAAATGATCATACATATAGGCATCACGTCTGAGACAAGTAGACCGATACTTTCTGCATCTACTACTATTACTCCACACATGGACCGCTATCCAGCATGCATCTAGTGTATTGAGTTCATGACGAACAGAGTAACGCCTTAAGCAAGATCACATGATGTAGAGGGATAAACTCAAACCAATGATGGAAACCCCATCTTTTTACCCTTGATTGCAACAACATGATGCGTGCCTTGCTACCCCTTCTGTCACTAGGTGAGGTCAATGCATGGTATGAACCCAAAACCAAGCACTTCTCCCATTGCAAGAATCATAGATCAAGTTGGCCAAACAAAACCCACAACTTGAAGAGAATTACAAGGATATGAAATCATGCATAAGAGAGATCACAAGAAACTCAAGTAAGATTCATAGATAATCTGATCATAAATCCAAAATTCATCAGATCTTGACAAACACACCGCAAAAGAAGATTACATCGGATAGATCTCCATGAAGATTATGGAGAACTTTGTATTGAAGATCCAAGAGAGAGAAGAAGCCATCTAGTTACTAGCTATGGACCCGTAGGTCTATGGTGAACTACTCACGCATCATTGGAGAAGTCATGGTGTTGATGAAGAAGCCCTCTGTATCTGAATCCCCCCTCCGGCAGGGCACCGAAACGTGGCCCAGATGGGATCTTGCGGAGATAGAAGCTTCCGGCGGCGGAAAAGTGTTTTCGTGGCTCTCCGGATTTTTTCTGGGATTTTAGGGAATATATAGGCGAAATACCTAGTGCAGAGGAGGCCCAGGGACCCACAAGGCTGGGAGGTGCGGCCCCCCTGGCCCCGCCATGAGGGCTTGTGGTGTCCCTGGTGACCCTCCGCCTTGGTTCTCAAGTCTCCCGATCGTCTTCTGTTTCGAAAAAAATCTTTTCGGAACTTGTACTCCGTTTGGACTCCGTTTAAAATCCTCCTCTGAAAAGGGTCAAAAACACGGAAAAAAGCAGGAACTGGCACTTGGCACTGAGTTAATAAGTTAGTCCCAAAAAGATATAAAAGGCATACAAAACATTCAAAGTTTGACAGGATAATAGCATGAAACCATCAAAAATTATAGATACGTTGGAGACGTATCAAGGTCCACCTCGCGCCATGCTCCTTCTCCCGTGGGATGTTCTGCGCACACCATGACGTGCGCACCCAAAACACGGAGGACTATCATGCAATTGGGTCTTCCTGCAGTGAAATCGCATCGGCCACTCTGCCGGATGAGATGGTGACCACGGCAGTGGTGAAGGGGACGACCTCGGGGACAACCCTCACTAGGGCCAGCGCGACCATTCCCGTTGCAACAGCGGAAGCAATCTTCCTCAAGAAGACACTCAGGACGGGCAGCCTCGCGGACCGTCACCCTAGGATGGTGTCGCCCTGCCACCACGACCACGACCCCCGGGGGAAGGGTGCTGCAGCATACGCCGATATCATGGCCCTCACGCCCCCAGCCAACCCCCTCCCTCTGGCATAGGAGTCCGTGTCGGGCACCCATGTTAGGCTGGGATCAGGGGCTCCTGCCTCGAGCTGCTTGCTTGTACGGTGTGACGACGGGGCGCCTGAGGACCCCACGGAGACACGCCCTGACGCGCGCCCCCGCGAGCCAGGAGTGTGGCGCCCAGCACCAGGGGCACAGGAGTTCGCCGCTCAAGAGATCGACAAGCTGCAAGAGTTGCAGGCCACGCATGCCTCGTGAGGTGTCGAGACCCCGTGGGCCCTCGAGGCCTCACGGGACGACCACCCCTCCCCACCCCATGGGTAGGCCTCCGCGGCACGCATCGTCAAACAGCCTAACACTCCAGCGGCATGATGGTCGTGAGGTGACTTTTTGAGTTGTTCGAATCAAGCAATTCCCTGCATTATGCATTGCCTCGAGTGGGCATTTTCTGGATGTGTGACGAACTTTATTAACCTTCACTTGAGATGGTGTGTTTGTCTAAATCTTAAGCTCTAGTGTTTTGGTGCTTCTAGGGCCTGACGCGCCCCCGCAACCGCCATGTGATGGTTCCATGGTGGGTGGTTAGACACGGCATTTGTGTCAAGAATTGTTCTCGCAGCACCGAGAAATCTAAGTGACCAAGATCTGGCTCACGGGCTGGCCACCCGTGCTAGTCATCTCACAAAGGTCGTTGGTGTCATGCCCTCTCGAAGAACCATCGCGGATAGATGAAGACGGAGGGTGGAAGGACCCCTTCAGAAGCGCCCATGTCTCCACACCTGGCATCGCGCGCCTGGAGACGGAGGGTGGAAGGGGCCCTTCAAGAGCGCTCATGACTCCAGGCCTGGTGTTGCGCACTTGGAGGCGGAGGGTGGAAGGTCCCCTTTAGAAGTGGTCATGTCTCCAGGCCTTGCGCCGCGTGCCTGGAGACAGAGGGTGGGAGCCCGGCATTGAATGCATGGAACGTTCAGCACCTCCGAAAGTTCTACCTATGACACTCTCACATAATAATGAGTGGGATGTGTACGCCCGGAGCCTCCTAAATGTATGCCCACAACGAGCCTTGTCGTGCCCTCGGTGGAGGGCTCCTGCCCATGCCCAAGTGGAAGTCCCTATGCTCTGCGCTGGTGGAATGACTGTCAAACTGCGACTATGTCCACGCCCAAGTGGAAGCCCCTTGCATCGCGCTTGGGAAACAATCAATGAAGATGTACCCGTGCTGGACACAATTAACCCTATGGTGAATAGTGTTGGACATGGCAGTCATACTTTTTTTAGGATGACCCGTGCTGGACACAGCAGACACATTTCTTTCCAGGATGATCCATGCTGCATACTACAGTCGCTTTTCTTACCTCCTTTTTTGACATGTAAGCAAGCTCACCAGCCTGACCCGTGCTAGATACGATAGCCGCATCTCCCCTTTTTTGGCCTTGTAAAGAAGTTTGTATCAGGTTTTAATAAAGATCTTGGTCTCCTGGTTTTCCCGGGGTTTCTCTGGTTTTCTGTTTTCTTACCATGACCACACCTACTGGAAGCCTCATGCATCGCGTTGGGGAGACTACAACGAAGAATACCCCCGGGGGCCGCGCCACCTTAGAGCGGAAGGCCCTCGGTCCAGGATCCGTAGGTTCCCCCCCTCCCAGCACACGCCCGCTGGCTTTACCTTGGGCCTCACGCTCACGGGTGCTAGGAACGATTCCTCTGTCCGGGTCTGCCCCGGCATTGCTGGGAACCTAGAGAACTAGGTTCTCGCTCGCGGGCACGCCCACACGCATCCACTTCACGAAGGCCCTTGGGGCCTATACTTCTCGTGTGATGCCGAAATTCAGGCGGGCATGCGTGTACCATTCGGGGAAAGGCGATTTCTCTGCAGGACTTCCCTCAAGGGACTCGCAAGGTGGGCCCCACAAGCAACAACCCCTTGCAAGAGCCACTCACATGCTGAAGGCGAGCCCTGAGCGTAGTGCCTCAGGCGCCCTCGTACGCATGCTCGGGGGTTGAGCCTTAGAAACACGAAGTGTCGGGATGACCTCGGAGAGGGCGCGAGCTCAATAAAGAGTACCAGGGAGAAGCTTATTTTTGACCCAAAATAGCATTCGATTTGAGGCATGAAGGACATAACCCCCTTTTCACATGCCCCCACGGGGCCAGTGAAAAGTCCATTTTTCATCATGCTTTCATGTTGATATTTATCACTTTATGGACTGTTATTATACTTTGTGGTACCATACTTATGCCTTTTCTCTCTTATTTTGCAAGGTTTATTTGACGAGGGAGAATACCGGCAGCTGGAATTCTGGACTGGAAAAGGAGCAAGTTTGAGTCCTCTATTCTGCGCAACTCCAAATGCCCTGAAAATCAACATGGAATTTTTTGGGAATACATACTGGGTGAAAGAAGTGCCAGAGGGGAGTTGCCAGGGGCCCACAAGCCTGGTGGCCGCGGCCTGCCCCCCTGGCCGCGGCAACAAGGCTTCTGGGCACCATGGTGGCCCAATGCCCCCCCCTCTTCTGCTATATGAAGGGTTTCGTCCGGAAAAAAATCAGGGCGGAGCTTTTTCGTGGATTCCCCTCCGCCACGAGGCGGAACTTGAGCAGAACCAATCTAGAGCTCCGGCAGGACGATCCCGCCAGGGAAACTTCCCTCCCGGAGGGGGAAATCGTCGCCATCGTCATCACCAACACTCCTCTCATCGGAGGGGACTCGACACCATCAACATCTTCATCAGCACCATCTCATCTCCAAACCCTAGTTAATCTCTTGTAACCAATCTCCGTCTCGCGACTCCAATTGGTACTTGTAAGGTTGCTAGTAGTGTTGATTACTCTTTGTAGTTGATGCTAGTCAGATTACTTGGTGGAAGAGTTTATGTTCAGATCCTTGATGCTACTCATTACACCTCTGATCATGATTATGATTATGCTTTGCGAGTAGTTACTTTTGTTCCCGAGGACATGGGATAAGTCATGCTAATAATAGTCATGTGAATTTGGTATTCGTTCGGTATTTTGATATGGTGTATGTTGTTTTTCCTCTAGTGGTGTTATGTGAACGTCGAGTACATAACACTTCACCATTATTTGGGCCTAGAGGAACGCATTGGGGAGTAGTAATTAGATGATTGGTTGCTAGAGTGATAGAAGCTTAAACCCTAGTCTATGCGTTGCTTCGTAAGGGGCTGATTTGGATCCACTAGTTTAATGCTATGGTTAGACGTTGCCTTAATTCTTCTTTCGTAGTTGCGGATGCTTGCGAGAGGGGTTAATCATAAGTGGGATGTTTGTCCAATTAAGGGCAGTACCCAAGCACCGGTCCACCCACATATCAAACTATCAAAGTAACGAACACAAATCATATGAACATGATGAAACTAACATGACAGAAATTCCCGTGTGTCCTCGGGAGCGTTTTTCCCCCTATAAGACTTTGTTCAGGCTTGTCCCTTGCTACAAAAGGGATTGGGCCACTTTGCTGCACCGTTGCTATTACTTGTTACTTGTTACTTTTCACCTGCTACGTTTCACCTCACTACACCATCACTTGTTACCGCTACTTTCAGTGCTTGCAGTTATTACCTTGCTGAAAACCGTTTATCAGAGCCTTCTGCTCCTCGTTGGGTTCGACACTCTTACTTATCGAAAGGACTACGATTGATCCCCCATACTTGTGGGTCATCAAGACTCTTTTCTGGCGCCGTTACCGGGGAGTGAAGCGCCTTTTGTAAGTGGAATTTGGTAAGGAAACATTTATACATTGTGCTGAAATTTATTGTGACTTGTCATTATGGAAACTGTTCCTACTGAAAATATCTTTTATGAAATTCCTTCGGGTATGCTTGAGAAACTATTGGCTAATCCTTTTACAGGAGATAGATCATCACATCCAAACTTGATTCTAATCTATGTAGATGAAGTTTGTGGTTTATTTAAGCTTGCAGGTTTGCCCGAGGATGAGGTAAAGAAGAAATTTTTTCCTTTATCTTTGAAGGATAAGGCATTGACATGGTATAGGCTATGTGATGATACTGGATCATGGGACTACAATAGGTTGAAATTGGAATTTCATCAAAAGTTTTATCCTATGCATTTAGTACATCGTGATCGGAATTATATTTATAACTTTTGGCCTCGTGACAAGGAAAGCATAGCTCAAGATTGGGGGAGGCTTAAATCAATGCTATATTCATGCCCCAATCATGAGCTCTCGAGAGAAATTATCACTCAAAACTTTTATGCTCGGCTTTCTCATGAAGATCGTACCATGCTTGACACTTCTTGTACCAGTTCTTTTATGAAAAAGGATATTGACCACAAGTGGAATTTATTGGAAAGAATCAAACGTAACTCTGAAGATTGGGAGCTTGAAGGAGGTAAGGAGTCAGGTATGAATTTCCAGTTTGATTGCGATAAATCTTTTGTTGAAACAAACACTTCTAGAGATTTTAGCGCTAAGTATGGACTTGACTCTGAGATAGTAGCTTCTCTATGTGAATCTTTTGCTGCTCATATTGATCTTCCCAAAGAGAAGTGGTTTATGTATCATCCTCCTGTAGAAGTCAACATAGTTAAACCCAATCTAGTTGAAGAGAAAGTCATTGCCTATAATGATCCTATTGTTCCTTGTGCCTACACTGAGAAACCACCTTACCCTGCTAGGAAAAAGGATTATTCTAAAGCTCCAACTATGATACATAGGGGTTACATTAGACCACTTGCACCCCCTAAGGAAATTAGAGTTGAACCTAGTGTTGCTATTATCAAATATCTCTTAGCCGAAGACATAGACGGGCATGTTATCAAATTCTGTGAGGACTCCGCTAGAATTGCTAAACCTCGCGCGAAAGACAAATACGGACTTGTAGTTGGCCTGCCCATTGTTTCTGTCAAGATAGGAGATCACTGTTATCATGGTTTATGTGATATGGGTGCTAGTGTTAGTGCAATACCCCTGTCCCTTTATGATGAAATCAAAGATGAGATTACACCTGCTGAGTTAGAACCCATTGATGTCACTATTACGCTAGCTAATAGAGACACTATCTGCCGTGTGGGAATTGTAAGAGACGTAGAAGTCCTGTGTGGTAAGACGAAGTATCCTACTGATTTCCTCGTCCTTGCTACTGCACAAGATAGCTTTTGTCCCATCATATTTGGTAGACCCTTTATCAACACTGTCAATGCTCATATTGATTGCGTGAAACAGACTGTCACTGTTAGTTTCGAGGGTGTGTCTCATGAATTTAACTTCTCCAAGTTTGGAAGACAACCCCATGAAAAAGAGTCGTCTGGTAGGGATGAAATCATTGCTCTTGCCTCTATTGCCGTGCCTCCTACGGATCCTTTAGAGCAATATCTCCTTGAGCATGAAAATGATATGCATATGGATGAAAGAGATGAGATAGATAAAATTGTTTTAGAACAATATCCTATTCTTAAGAATAATCTGCCTGTTGAACTGCTTGGGGATCCTCCCCCACCAAAGGGTGATCCTGTGTTCGAGCTAAAATAGTTTCCAGATACACTTAAGTATGCCTATCTTGATGAGAAGGAGATATATCCTGTTATTATTAATGCTCACCTCTCGAATCATGAAGAGAAGAAGTTATTAACAACTTTGAGGAAGCACCATGCTGCTATTGGATATACTCTTGATGTTCTTAAGGGTTTTAGTCCCACCCTATGTCAGCACAAGATTAAAACCGATCCTGATTTTAAGCCAGTTGCTGGTCATCAAAGGAGATTAAATCCTAGGATGAAAGAGGTCGTGAGAAAAGAAATATTAAAGCTTCTGGAAGTAGGAATCATTTATCTTGTTGCTCATAGTGATTGGGTAAGTCCGGTACATTGCGTACCTAAGAAGGGAGGTATCACCGTCGTTCCTAATGATAAGAATGAACTAATCCCACAGAGGATTATTACTCGCTATAGGATGGTGATAGACTTCCGGAAACTGAACAAGGCAACCAGGAAAGACCATTATCCTTCGCCGTTTATCGACCAAATGCTAGAAAGGCTATCTAAACACACACACTTCTGCTTTCTAGATGGTTATTCAGGTTTCTCGCAAATACCTCTTGCACAATCTGATCAGGAGAAAACCACTTTCACCTGCCCCTTCGGTACCTTTTCTTATAGACGTATGCCTTTTGGCTTATGCAATGCACCTGCTACCTTTCAAAGATGTATGATGGCTATATTCTCTGACTTTTGTGAATAGATTGTTGAGGTTTTCATGGATGATTTCTCCGTTTACGGTTCTTCCTTTGACGACTGCCTCAGCAACCTTGATCGAGTCTTATAGAGATGCAAAGATACCAACCTCGTCTTGAACTGGGAGAAGTGCCACTTAATGGTTAATGAAGGCATCATCTTAGGACACAAAATCTCTGAGAAAGGCATTGAAGTTGATAAGGCTAAGGTTGATGCAATTGAGAAAATGCCTTGCCCCACAGATATCAGAGGTATACAAATTTTCCTAGGTCATGCTGGTTTCTATAGAAGGTTCATTAAAGACTTCTCTAAGATTTCTAGGCCTCTTACCAACCTCTTGCAGAAGGATGTTCCTTTAGTTTTTGATGAGGATGGTGAGGAAGCTTTCGAGATACTTAAGAAGGCCTTTATAACCGCACATATTGTTCAACCACCTGATTGGAACTTGCCCTTTGAAATCATGTGTGATGCCAGTGATTATGTTGTTGGTTTTGTTCTAGGACAAAGAGTTGACAAGAAGTCGCATGTTATTCACTACGCTAGTAAAACTCTAGACAATGCCCAAATAAACTTTGCTACTACGAAGAAGGAATTTTTAGCAGTCGTGTTTGCATGTGAAAAGTTCAGATCTTATATAGTTGACCCCAAAGTCATTATTCACTCTGATCATGCTGCTATTAACTACCTTATGGAGAAGAAGGACGCTAAACCTAGGCTAATCAGATGGGTTCTCTTGCTACAGGAATTTGATTTGCACGTTGTTGACCGAAAGGGTGTTGATAACCCTGTAGCAGATAACTTGTCCAGGCTAGAGAATGTCCTTGATGATCCACAACCTATTGATGACAGCTTTCCTGATGAGCAATTAAATGTCATCCGCACTTCACATAGTGCACCATGGTATGCTGATTACGCAAACTATATCATAGCCAAATACATACCACCCAGTTTCACCTACCTGCAAAAGAAGAAATTCTTCTTTGATTTGAGAGACTAATTTTGGGATGATCCTCACCTTTATAAGGAAGGAGTAGATGGTGGTATTAGACGTTGTGTGCCTGAACATGAATAGGGACAGCTCCTGTAGAAGTGTCATTCCGAAGCCTACGGAGGACACCATGCTGGAGATAGAACTGCTCATAAGGTATTGCAATCAGGTTTCTATTGGCCCACTCTCTTCAAGGATGCTCGTAAGTTTGTCTTGTATTGTGACGAATGCCAAAGAATAGGGAACATCAGTAAACGTCAGGAAATGCCTATGAACTATTCGCATGTCATTGAACCATTTGATGTATGGGGCTTTGATTATATGGGAACCTTCCTGAGATCCAATGGGTATACTCACATCTTATTTGTTGTTGATTACGTCACTAAGTGGGTAGAAGTTATCCCCACTAGAAATGTTGATCACCACACCTCTATTAAGATGCTTAAAGAAGTCATTTTCCCAAGATTTGGAGTCCCTAGATAGCTGATGACTAATGGCGGTTCACACTTCATTCATGGTGTTTTCCGCAAGATGCTCGCTAAGTATGATGTCAACCATAGAGTTGCATCTCCTTATCATCCTTAGTCTAGTGGTCAAGTGGAGTTGAGTAATAGGGAGATCAAATTGATCTTACAAAATACTGTCAATAGATCTCGAAAGAATTGGTCTAGCAAACTTGACGATGCACTATGGGCTTATAGGACTGCTTATAAGAATCCCATGGGCATGTCGCCGTATAAAATGGTTTAGGGTAAGGCATGTCATTTACCTCTTGAGCTAGAACACAAAGCTTATTGGGCAATCAAAGAGCTCAACTTCGATTTCAAACTTGCCGGTGAGAAGCGGTTGTTTGATATCAGCTCATTAGATGAATGGAGGGCCCAGGCATATGAGAATGCCAAGTTGTTCAAGGAAAAAGTTAAGAGATGACACGATAAAAGAATACAAAAACGTGAGTTCAATGTAGGTGATTATGTCCTGCTATACAATTCTCGCTTAAGATTCTTCGCAGGCAAACTTCTCTCTAAATGGGAAGGTCCCTACGTTGTCGAGGAAGTATATCGTTTTGGTGCCCTCAAAATCAATAACACGGAAGGTAATTTTCCTAGAGTGGTAAATGGGCAAAGAATCAAGCATTATATCTATGGTACTCCCATAAATGTTGAGAGCAATATCATCAATATCGTAACTCCAGAGGAGTACATAAGGGATGTTTATCAGCCTGTTTCGGACTCTGAAAACGAAGAGGTATGTGTTTCGGTAAGTAATTGGACTCCAAAACTTTTCCAGTAGGAAATTTTCTCCGTTTTGGAATTTATGGAAAAAATAGAAAAATAAAAAGCAGTCCGGAGAGCGCACGAGGCGGCCACAAGCTTGGTCGCCGCGGCCTGCCCCCTGGCTGCGGCGACAGGGCTTGTGGGCACCTTGTGTGCCTCCCGTACTCCGTTTTCTTGCGGAGCACTCCTTCTGGTCCACAAAAAATCATTATATATACGCCCGAGGGTTTTGATCTCCATATCGCGCAGGTTTCCTCTGTTTTCGTTTCGAGACTGTTTTCTGCCACAGATTTAGGTGAAAATGTCTTCTCAGGATTCAGAGGGGGAGAGCTATGTGGCTGATTACCTTGCTAAACCCAAGGTCTATGGGTACTTGGAACCATATGGCTGGACCACTGACGAGGAAGAGGACTATGATCCCAAGGGGAAGGAACAAACAAGTTCCGATGAAGAGGAGGTTCCTCTACCTCAACCTGGACGCACTCATGTGGAATTCAAGAAGTCGAGCCTCCCTGACTCAAGGAAGAAGCCTAAGAACTTGTTTATCCCTTCTCGTTTCTTGCAGGAGAGTAAGCGGGAACTTTGTCAAAGGGTGTTGAAGCTTGAGGAAGAAAATGATGATCTGAGAGAGCAGAATTTTATGCTCAAGTGGAAATTAGACAAGCTCAAGACCTCTGCAACAACTCCTCCACCACCACCAAAGGAAGACAACTGAGCATTGGTATGGGCAATCCCCTTGGCTTTTGCCAAGCTTGGGGGAGTTGCCCTGGTATCGTATCACCTTTATATCTTTTGCTTTTACCTTTGTTTTAGTTCTTTCCTTTTTCAGTTTTTACTTCGTACTCTTAATCAAGTAAGTCTTTAGTGTTTAGTTTGAGTCTTTTGCCTTGTGTCTCCCCCGATGTATTCGAGCTTGCGAGCTATATAATAAAGAGTAACTTAGTCAAGGGCTTTGTTTTGTGTCGTGATCAAAAGTATGAAAAGAATGATAGCATGAAAGATCATGAGATGATCTTATGGAAAGTGATAGCTTCACATATAACAAGTATGATGATTGAAACTTATTGAGGATAGACCAACATAGACCCCCAGTCATTGTTGTAATTAATAAGAAGTAATAAGGAAAGAGAGGTTCACAAATAAATATATCATCTTAGACACCTTTTACAATTGTGAGCACTCACCAAACTATTACATGCTTAGAAGTAGATGTTGGACAAGGAAGACAACATAATGAATTGTGTTTGCTTGATTCCAAACAATGTTATATGATTAGAGATCCTTTAGCATGTGACAATTGCTTCCACCTCATATTAGCCAAAACTCCCGCACCAAGTAGAGATACTACTTGTGCATCATAAACCTTCAGACCAGTTTCGCCATGAGTGTCAACCATACCTACCTATGGATTGAATAAGATCCCTCAAGTAAGTTGTCATCGGTGCAAGCAATAAAAATTGCTCTCTAATATGTATGATCTATTGGTGTGTGGAAAATAAGCTTTATACGAACATGTGATGAGGAATACATAAAAGCGACAGACTGCATAATAAAGTTCTTTATCACAGGAGGCAATATAAAGTGACATTCCTCCGCACTAAGAGGACACGCATCCAAACCTCAAAAGCGCATGACAACCTCTGCTTCCCTCTGCGAAGGGCCTATCTTGTACCTTTACCTTTTGTCCTTGTGAAAGTCATGGTGATCAACACCAATTCCCTTTTCCATCTTCATCTTGGTGAACTTCATATGCTAGGGACAGATCTATATTCATATATCAACTTGGAGATGAGTACTTATGCTTTATTATTGTTGACTTTACCCTTGAGGTAAATGGTTGGGAGGCAAAATTATAAGCCCCTATCTTTCTCTGTGTCCAACTGAAACTTTGATGCCATGAGTACCACGTGAGTTGTAACAATTGTGGAAAATAAAAGAGATGATTGAGTATGTGGATTTGCTTTACAAGCTCTTACTTGTCTCTTTCGGATGTTATGATAAATTGCAATTGCTTCAATGACTATGGACTGTTGTTGGCTACTTCTCGATAAGGTTTTTGTTTCATACTTTGCTTTGTGAAGGAATTGTTACTTTCCCATAAGAATCTTTATGATGTATTGTTGTTCTATGTGTGATCATGATGCCCTCATGTCCGTATTATGTTTTATCGACACCTCCATCCCTAAACATGTGGACATGTTTATGGATCTTGGTTTTCGCTTGAGGACAAGCGAGGTCTAAGCTTGGGGAGTTGATACGTCCATTTTGCATCATGCTTTCATGTTGATATTTATCGCTTTATGGACTGTTATTATACTTTGCGGCACCATACTTATGCCTTTTCTCTCTTATTTTGCAAGGTTTATTTGAAGAGGGAGAATACCCGCACCTGGAATTCTGGACTGGAAAAGGAGCAAGTCTGAGTCATCTGTTCTGCGCAACTCCAAATGCCCTGAAAATCAACGTGGAATTTTTTGGGAATATATAAAAAATACTGGGCGAAAGAAGTGCCAGAGGGGAGTTTCCAGGGGCCCACAAGCCTGGTGGCCGCGGCCTGCCCCCCTGGCCGCGGCAACAGGGCTTGTGGACACCCTGGTGGCCCACTAGCCCCCCACTTCTGCTATATGAAGGGCTTCGTCCGGAAAAAAATCAGGGCGGAGGTTTTCGTGGATTCTCCGCCGCCACGAGGCGGAACTTGAGCAGAACCAATCTTGAGCTCTGGCAGGACGATCCCGCCGGGGAAACTTCCCTCCCGGAGGGGGAAATCGTCGCCATCATCATCACCAACACTCCTCTCATTGGAGGGGACTTGTCACCATCAACATCTTCATCAGCACCATCTCATCTCCAAACCCTAATTCATCTCTTGTAACCAATCTCCGTCTCGCGACTCCGATTGGTACTTGTAAGGTTGCTAGTAGTGTTGATTACTCTTTGTAGTTGATGCTAGTCGGATTACTTGGTGGAAGAGTTTATGTTCAGATCCTTGATGCTACTCATTACACCTCTGATCATGATTATGATTACGCTTTGTGAGTAGTTACTTTTGTTCCTGAGGACATGGGATAAGTCATGCTAATAATGATCATGTGAATTTGGTATTCGTTCGGTATTTTGATATGTTGTATTTTGTTTTTCCTCTAGTGGTGTTATGTGAACGTCGACTACATAACACTTCACCATTATTTGGGCCTAGAAGAAGGCATTGGGGAGTAGTAAGTAGATGATGGGTTGCTAGAGTGACAGAAGCTTAAACCCCAGTCTATGCGTTGCTTCGTAAGGGGCTGATTTGGATCCACTAGTTTAATGATATGGTTAGACGTTGCCTTAATTCTTCTTTCGTAGTTGCGGATGCTTGCGAGAGGGGTTAATTATAAGTGGGAAGCTTGTCCAAGTAAGGGCAGTACCCAAGCGCCGGTCCACCCACATATCAAACTATCAAAGTAACGAACGTGAATCATATGAACATGATGAAACTAGCATGACAGAAATTCCCGTGTGTCCTCGGGAGCGTTTTCCCCCTATAAGACTTTGTGCAGGCTTGTCCCTTGCTACAAAAGGGATTGGGCCATTTTGCTGCACCGTTGCTATTACTTGTTACTTGTTACTTTTCACCTGCTACGTTTCACCTCACTACACCATCACTTGTTAACGCTACTTTCAGTGCTTGCAGTTATTACGTTGCTGAAAACCGTTTATCAGAACCTTCTGCTCCTCGTTGGGTTCGACACTCTTACTTATCGAAAAGACTACGATTGATCCTGTTGGAAATATGCCCTAGAGGAAATAATAAATTAGTTATTACTATATTTCTTTGTTCATAATAATCGTTTATTATCCATGCTATAATTGTATTGATTGGAAACACAATACTTGTGTGGATACATAGACAAAACACTGTCCCTAGTAAGCCTCAAGTTGACTAGCTCGTTGATCAAAGATGGTCAAGGTTTCCTGACCACAGGCAAGTGTTGTCACTTGATAACGGGATCACATCATTAGGAGAATCATGTGATGGACTAGACCCAAACTAATAAACGTAGCATGTTGATCGTGTCATTTTGTTGCTACTTTTTTTCTGCGTGTCAAGTATTTATTCCTATGACCATGAGATCATATAACTCACTGGCACCGGAGGAATACCTTGTGTGTATCAAACGTCACAACGTAACTGGGTGACTATAAATATGCTCTACAAGTATCTCCGAAGGTGTCCATTGAGTTAGTATGGATCAAGACTGGGATTTGTCACTCCGTGTGAGGGAGAGGTATCTCGGGGCCCACTCGGTAATACAACATCACACACAAGCCTTGCAAGCAATGTGACTTAGTGTATATCACGGGATCTTGTATTACGAAATGAGTAAAGAGACTTGTCGGTAAACGAGATTGAAATAGGTATTCGGATACCGACGATCGAATCTCGGGCAAGTAACATAGGACAAAGGGAATGACATACAGGATTATATGAATCCTTGGCACTGAGGTTCAACCGATAAGATCTTCGGAGAATATGTAGGATCCAATATGGACATCCAGGTCCCGCTATTGGATATTGACCGAGGAGTCTCTCGGGTCATGTCTACATAGTTCTCGAACCCACAGGGTCTGCACACTTCAGGTTCGATGTTGTTTTATGCGTATTTGAGTTATATGGTTGGTTACCGAATGTTGTTCGGATTCCCAGATGAGATCACGGACATCACAAGGGTTTCTGGAATAGTCCGGAGATGAAGATTGATATATAGGATGACCTCATTTGATTACCGGAAGGTTTTCGGAATTAACGGGAATGTACCGGGAATGACGAATGGGTTCTGGATGTTCACCGGGGGGCAGCCCACCCCGGGGAAGCCCATAGGCCTTAGGGGTGCCGCACCAGCCCTTGGTGGGTTGGTGGGAAAGCCCAAGAAGGCCCCTGCGCAGGAATAAAAGAAATCAAAGAGAAGAAGAAAAAATGGGTAGTGGGAAGGAAGGGAAGGACTCCACCTTCCAATCCTAGTTAGACTAGGATTGGAGGAGGAATCCTCCTCCCCCCTTCGGCCGACCCCCATGGGTCTCCTTGAGACTCAAGGCAAGGCCCCTCCCCTCCCACCTATATATACGGAGGTATTAGGGCTGATTTGAGGCAACTTTGCCACGGCAGCCCGACCACATACCTCCACAGTTTTTCCTCTAGATCGTGTTTCTGCGGAGCTCGGGCGGAGCACTGCTGAGACTAGATCACCACCAACCTCCGGAGCGTGGTCACGCTGCCGTAGAACTCATCTACCTCTCCATCTCTCTTGCTGGATCAAGAAGGCCGAGATCATCATCGAGTTGTACGTGTGCTGAACGCGGAGGTGCCGTCCGTTCGGTACTAGATCGGAGCGGATCGTGGGACGGATCGCGGGACGGTTTGCGGGGCAGATCGAGGGACGTGAGGACATTCTACTACATCAACCGTGTTTCTTAACGCTTTTGATGTGAGATCTACAAGGGTACGTAGATCGGAAATATCCTCTTGTAGATGAACATCACCATGATAGGTATTGCGTGTGCGTAGGAAATTTTTTGTTTCCCATGCGACGTTCCCCAACAGTGGCATCATGAGCTAGGTTCATGCGTAGATGTTATCTCGAGTAGAACACAAAAGTTTTTGTGGGCGGTGATGTGCAATTTGCTGCCCTCCTTAGTCTTTTCTTGATTTTGCGGTATTGTTGGATCGAAGTGGCTCGGACCGACATTACTCGCACGCTTACGAGAGACTGGTTTCATCTCTACGAGCAACCCCGTTGCTCAAAGATGACTGGCGAGTGTCGGTTTCTCCAACTTTAGATGAATCGGATTTGACCGAGGAGGTCCTTGGAGAGAGGTTAAATAGCAACTCATACATCTCCGTCGTGTTGTTTGCGTAAGTAAGATGTGATTCTACTAGATACCCATGGCAACCACGTAAAACATGCAACAACAATTAGAGGACGTCTAACTTTTTTTTGTAGGGTATGCTTGTGATGTGATATGGCCAACGACGTGATGTGATATATTGAATGTATGAGATGATCATGTTGTAATAGTTAATATCGACTTGCACATTGTAACATCCCAATTTTTCATTTGGGAATGTTTTACATTGTAGCTAAGCATCTATGCATATTGTTTGAAATAAATTTAGCTCGTGATTTTCTTTCGTCTTTGATTTGCATTTCTAATTTTTCCTCGCGCGAGAAATGCCCGGAGAAAACTCTCTTGCACGCAAGAGAGAGAGCGGAGGAAAATGACCCTCCAAAGTGCGGGCAAATTTTTGAAATAGTTGAGCCAAGAAAACCCAAAGTTCTTTCGCAAAAATAATTGCAAAAAGAAATAAAGCAAATTGGGAATTTCTGGAAAAAAACATTTTTTAAAAGTTTTTATTTTGGCTTTAAAAAATGTTATTCGGGTAGAGATTCTTCTTGTGATTTTTTTGATATATAATACCACATATAGATATTTTGATTTATTTCTTTTTTTCTAGCTTTTATATTTCTGTTTTGGAAAAGGTTAGATAATAGGAAAGGTAATATTTTTATCTTTTGCCGCCGCCCTGTGCGCTAGATAGCTGGGCCGCAGATCTCCACCTGGGATCGAATCCCTTTAATAGAGGCCAACCGACCCCTGCCTTGCCTCCCCCTCTCGCTGGCCAGTGGGCCCGCGACCGATGCCTCCCTCCCTGTCACCTTTCTTCCTCCTCTCCTTCCTTCTTCTCCCAGACCGAGCCCGAGCAGAACCAGGGATCCCTTCCCCGTTTCTCCCTCACCTTCCATAGCAGCACCCCCTCCTAGCCTATATAAGAGAGCCCCCCCGAGCCGACCCCGTTCCCACCCCCGCGGCTGCCTCCCCATCTCCCCTCGCCGCCCGCTCGCCGGAGCAGCAGCAGCAGCTGCTGCCACCCTTCGGCCTCGCTCTGGGAGCGCCCCGAGCCCCTCTCCGTCTCCCCCGAGCGCCTCCCCTCGGAGGAGCACCCCGCCGCCGCCTCCCCCGAATTCTCCCCCGCCCCGGAGTCCCCCTCCCCCTCGCCAGCCAGCCACCCCTCGCCGGAGCTAGTGCCCAGCAAGGTAGCCTCCCTCCATCTCTCTGTTATTTCATGCTATTTCCTTTTAGCCGTTAGATCTTGGATATAGAGTCTAGATTAGATCCCTAGTACCTGTTCGGTTTATCTTAGAAAACCCACGGTTTTTATTCCCACTTAAGTTTTAGCCAGTAGTTCTTGCTAGCCTTAGGCCGTTTGCCCGTAGCTTTGCAACAAACACCCCTCTCGGCCAATAGTAGCCTGCCACGTGTACCCCTCTTTTTAGCACTAGTAGTTTTATAATTTTCTGCCTGTTTGCAAAAACAGAAACTTTCTGTTTTGTTTTGGCCACAACTTTTTATCCCTAAGTCCAATGACATTGATTCTTTTGCCAGTAGCTCACAAATTTCCTGAAGTTTTTAAAAAACATATAATTTGTCTATGTTCGAAATTTTCAAATATAAGTTAGAGCAGATTTAGTTTAAACCTTGTTTTGCCTATTCTAGGAGTTTGAAAAATGATTTTTAGTTGATTCTTTTTGCTACTGTTTTCTAGTGATACAATATTACTGTGGTAGAAGTTTCAGAATTTTTATAGTATTTTTACTGGTGTTTTCAACAGAAACAAGTTTCTGCCATACCGGCGCGTGATAAATTCTTTTGCTTAGGCTTTCGCAAATCATTACTTGTGATGTTATTTTTACTTGTGGCATGATTGAAGTGCTTATGGTGTGCTTTGTGTTTGTATCGGTAGATCATCCGGAGTGCGAAGCGTGTTACTTAGACGCGCTCGAGCAGGACAACTATCATCAAGGCAAGTCATTTTGATCATGTTATTTTACCTATGTTTTCGATGCATGGTAGATCACCTTCTTTGCCCAATTGCATGCTGCCTAGGTACTTGGAAACTTTAGCATAAGTTGTAGTATCATGTGGTAGGAACACAACAACCCCGATACTTGGCCCCGGGACGACAAATTCTTAATGCTATGCTTGAGTAGACGGGTTATCGGTTGAGTGTATACCACGATTGATGCGAGGTTGATATAATAATCAAGACCGGACTAAGACAAGATTTTCAAGACCTCGGACGCAATGCAACTCTGGGTGAAGGACGGTTGATCGGCTCCCTGGAGAACCCAGTGGATGCCCGGGATGCTAGAGAGGCCATGTCATCCTATGGAAAGCTTCACCCAGGCTCGAAGAGACGGACGGAGACTTCAAGACTCAAGGCTTACCTGCACAGCCACAAGTCATTATGGGCTCTGGCTTGGTTGGACAACGTGGCGACTCTGGACAGGCGGTGCTAGCAGATGTAGACGAATGGTAGGAATGGATGGGCACCGACAGGGATTCAGAGGGACCCGTTGAAAGACCATGTTTTGATAATCCGGTCTTCAAACACCCTGAAGTGCGAGGACATACACGGAGGCGATCAAATCTTGTGGGGAATGTGTGCAAAACTCTGCAGAGTGCCCAACCTAATCGATTAGCCGTGTCCACGGTCATGGACAACTTGAGCCGAAGGCATTGAATTTCCCCTGAACTCTTGACACAACTTAATAATGATGTGGGTGTTAACAACTATTCGGGTACGAGAACTGGTTGGCGGAACCATCTCGTTAACAACAAACAATGTACTAATATTTTGCTTTCAACCCCTCTTGTTGTAGGATAAAACTGGCTTCATGCAAAACTTAGCTCCACCGGCCAAATATGCATGTAGAGATAGTTGATTATTATTTTACCTCTCTCTTTGATGACTTGCTGGCATATTCAATATGCTGACCTACACGGCTGCAACGTATCATGTTGCAGAGTACTTTTCCGACCAGGAGTGAGGCTACGATCTACGCTCAGCGACATGCCCTTGGAGTCGGATGGACTCATCTACCTGATGCTTCCGCTAGTCTTCGTTAGATATCTCATGAGTTGGCCTTCAGCCACTTTATTGTAATCCTTTACTGTAATAAAGTACTCTTTATGAGATTTCGATTAATAAAGCTGTGTGATTGCACTCTTGAATATATACATTATGTACTGTGTGTGTACCAGCATGATCTTGGGATGGTACGGAAACACCAGAGGCTTGACTCGTCTTGAGTCGGGTCGCTACAGAAATGGTATTCAGAGCACACGCTGACCTTAGGACGTAACCTCTAGGAATGGAAAAGCCTTAGGAAGAAAACTATTTTCTCTTATGTCTATAAATCTTCTATTTCCTCTTCTGATCATTTCTGAATTCTCTCCGATTTTCCAATGTTCAGATGGCCACCTTCATCCCTGTTAAGTTCACGGAGTTTTGCCAGCCCGACACCACTATGCCGTTCGGAAAGGAGCTGGTGTAGATCACCAAGGACTTGAGGATTGCTCTGCCGACTATCACAGGGAAGCCAACTTCGTCTTACCCGGAGGATTCATGCTACAGGATCGAGGTGCACATTCCCGAAAGGACATTCCAGCCGCGCACTGAGGCGATGGATTTCAAGTTCATCGCACCCAACTGGATTCTCGGAAGGGACATGGTGATCCATTGTGCACTCGGACGTATCAAGGAAGAATACAAAGGCTGCCCTATTTCCCCAGACCTATTCGCCGTATCCCGAAGAAATGAAGACGGAGATATCATCTCAAGCAAGACCAAGGACGCTCTCTTGTCTTATGCTCAGACCTTGGAGAAGTACAGCGGGACTCTGGAGCATCATGTGATCAAGGACGCCAGGAAAATCAAGCAACTGTCACTCCGCGAGCTTGAGCTTGAAGATGCAGCCCGGGAAGCCCACTATGAGCATGAACTGGAAGTGAAGGACTTTCTGGAGCAGATCGAGAAGCTAAAGACTCGAGTTGCATACCTGGAGGAGGAACTGGACATGGGCGAGAACCTTCATCCCGAAGGAGACATAGCCCCCTTGATCAGCAACGACGAGGACTATGAAGAAAGCTCCACCGAAGGACCCGTCACCATGCTTTTCTGAGGAGGACACTTAGACTAGACCACCAAATTTACTTTATCGTTTTACGTTTTAGGCCGATGTTTAGGATTATCGAATTTTTGTATCCCCGTGTGAACCTTTGTGATGATATTGAATGAAATGTGTGGTGTGATACTTGTGTGTTGCATTCATATGGGTAGTGTAATTCCTCTTAGACCATTGTTCTATGCTAATCTCACCCCTCCACAAACATCAGATGCCTCCGAGATGCGCCCCTGAGTCCAACTTCCTGCCGGAACTCACCCAGTTGATCCAGCAACAAAACACCCTGATGCAGCTGATCATCCAGAACCAGAACAATAACAACAACCGTCACCCACCCCAGGCCGACAATCTCACCCGTTTCTTGAGGTTGAACCCTCCAACTTTCTCCAGCAGCATTGAACCCATTGTGGCAGATGATTGGCTCCGCAAGATGGAGCGTGAACTTATCACTACTGGTTGTACTGAAGCCGAGAAGGTGCGTTTTTCCGCGCATCAACTTGAAGGCCCTACAGCTGCTTGGTGGGAGAACTACACCACCACTTATCCCATTGCTGGAGTCACTTGGGAGCAATTCAAGCAAGCCTTCCGCACCGCACATGCCTCAGCTGGTGCAATGAGTCTGAAGAAGCGTGAGTTTCGCAACTTACGTCAGGGGAATCGCTCTGTGGCTCAGTATGTCGATGAATTCAGCATGCTCGCCCGTTATGCACCTGGAGATGTGGCCGATGATGCGGCCAAGCAGGAAAAGTTCTTGGAAGGACTGAATGATGAGCTGAGCATTCAGTTGACTGTAGCCACCTTCAACAACTACCAGGAGCTGGTTGATAAGGCCCTCATCTTGGAGGGGAAACATCAGCAGATGGAGAACCGCAAGCAAAAGTATGGGGCTGGAAAGTTCAACTCCGGCACTCAGCAGAAGCCTCGCTACATCCCTTATTCAGGGAATACCGGGACTGGATCCAGTAAGTTTGGAGGACACGTTCAGCATAACCACCCGGTGCACAACCATGGAGGGCACAACCATGGAGGAAATGGGAACCACCGCAACAACAGCAACTTCAAGAATGGCGGTACTCGCACTCAGCAGCATTCAGCTCCAGCTCAGAAGGATCTGACTCACATCACATGCTTCAAGTGTCAGAAGACGGGACACTATGCCACTGATTGTCCCCCGAACAAGAAGGGAAATGGAAACGGCAACGGCAACTCTGCAGCAAAGAAGCCCAATCCTTTTCCTCGAGCTCAGGTGAACCACATTGATGTTGAAGAGGTCTATGATCACCCCGATACTGTGGTTGGTAAGTTTTTGCTAAATTCACATCCAGTATTGGTACTTTTTGATTCTGGTGCAACACATTCATTCATATCAAGGGTAGTTGTGGAAAAGTATAGTTTGCCAACTAGAACCCTCAGCCAACCTATTAAGGTCAGTTCCCCACGAGGCATGATGACAGCCGGGATAGGATGCCATGCCTTGAGTCTCAACATCGGGAACCATAATTTTCCCACCGACCTCATCGTATTAGAGTCCCAGGGATTGGATGTAATCCTAGGCATGGATTGGTTGGCCAAGTATGAAGGGAATATCGATTGTGCCCTTAAGTCTATTTTGCTCACCACCCCCGAGCAGAAGCGGATTAAGTACGTGTCTCAGCGCCCGACACGGAGTAAGCGAGTAAACTCTCTCACGGGAGTAGTCCAGGAGGAAGTACCGATTGTACAAGAGTACCCAAATGTATTTCCGGAGGAATTGCCGGGCATGCCACCCGATAGAGAGATTGAGTTCTTGATTGAGCTATTACCCGGAATAGCACCGATATCCAAGAGACCTTATCGGATGCCCGCAAATGACTTGATAGAAATCAAGAAGCAAATTAAGGAGTTATTGGACAAAGGGTATATTCGCCCAAGTTCTTCACCTTGGGGAGCCCCAGTGCTCTTGGTTGAAAAGAAGGACAAGTCCTTGAGGATGGTTGTTGATTAATACATTGAATGATGTGACCATCAAGAACAAGTACCCCTTGCCGATGATCAATGATCTGTTCGATCAGTTAGTCGAAGCTCACGTATTCTCAAAGATCGACCTTCGATCCGGGTATCATCAGTTGAAGATTCGTGAACAGGATATACCCAAGACAGCCTTCACCACTCGGTACGGCTTGTATGAGTACACGGTCATGTCATTTGGACTGACTAATGCTCCGGCATACTTTATGAATCTGATGAACAAGGTATTTATGGAATACTTGGACAAGTTTGTCGTGGTGTTCATCGATGACATACTGATATTCTCCAAGAACGAAGAGGAACACAAGGAACATCTGCGTCTAGTTCTGGAGAAGCTTCGAGAGCATAAGCTATATGCAAAGTTCGGCAAATGTGAGTTTTGGTTGAAGGAAGTCGGATTCCTCGGACACGTCATCTCAGGAGAAGGAATAGCAGTGGACCCTGCCAAGGTCGCAGCAGTCACCGAATGGGTAGCACACACTTCAGTCAAGGAGATTCGCAGTTTCCTCGGACTTGCCGGATATTACCGGAGGTTCATTGAGAATTTCTCAAAGATTTCCAAGCCCATGACAGAGTTGTTGAAGAAGGAATCCAAGTATATTTGGACTGAGGAATGTGAAACCAGTTTTCAAGAGCTGAAGAAACGTCTTGTTACAGCCCCAGTGCTGATATTGCCGAACATTCGAAAGGATTTCCAGGTTTACTGTGACGCTTCTCGTCAAGGACTTGGAGGAGTGCTCATGCAAGAAGGCAAAGTTGTAGCCTATGCATCCAGACAGCTCAGACCTCATGAGTTGAATTATGCCACACATGACTTGGAACTAGCAGCCGTAGTGCATGCTCTCAAGACCTGGAGACATTTCCTGATCGGAAATAGTTGCGATGTTTACACTGATCACAAGAGCCTGAAATATATATTCACGCAGAAGGAGTTGAACCTCAGACAGAGGCGATGGATAGAGTTGATCAAGGACTATGACATGAGATTGCATTATCACCCAGGCAAGGCAAATGTTGTAGCCGATGCGTTGAGCCGCAAGAGTTATGTGAACACGCTCACAGCTGGAGGATTACCCCAGAAGTTAGTCGATGACCTCCGAGAGCTCAAATTGGAGATAATTCCAAGAGGATTTGTTGCCACTCTGGAAATTCAGTCTACTTCGACAGAAAAGATCCGCGAGGCACAGAACTCACACAAGGAGATAGCTGAGATTAAGCAGAAAATGGAAGATAGGAAGGCTAAAGGTTTTCGTGAGGATGAACACGGAACTTTATGGTTTGAGGATCGCATCTATGTGCCCAATGATCTCGAACTCAGGAAGTTGATACTTTAGGAAGCTCATGATTCCCCGTACTCGATAGACCCCGGTAACACCAAGATGTACCTGCATCTGAAAGAAAGTTTCTGGTGGATAGGGTTGAAGAAAGACATTGCCGAGTTTGTAGCTATATGCGATGTTTGTCAGCGAGTAAAAGCCGAGCATCAGAAGCCAGCAGGTTTGCTCCAACCTCTGCCGATACCCGAATGGAAATGGGAAAAGCTTGGTATGCACTTCATCACCGGATTACCCAGGACCCGTTCTGGCTATGATTCTATTTGGGTTTTGGTCGATCGTTTGACCAAGGTAGCTCACTTCATTCCGGTGAAGACTACCTACACGAGTGCCAAGCTGGCCAAGATTTATATGACGAGGATCGTATGTCTGCACGGAGTACCGAAGAGCATTGTGTCCGATAGAGGGACTCAGTTCACATCAAAATTTTGGCACCAACTGCATGAAACCTTGGGAACGAGATTGGAGTTCCGTACAGCTTTTCACCCGCAGACAGATGGAGAGACCGAGAGAGTTAATCAGATTCTGGAGGACATGTTGAGAGCTTGCGCACTAGACTATGGGTCTAGTTGGGATGACAATTTACCGTATGCCGAGTTCTCATACAACAACAGCTACCACACCAGTCTAAAGATGGCCCCTTTCGAAGCTCTATACGGAAGTAGGTGCAGAACACCATTGATGTGGGATGGAGTTGGACACCGACAACTTTTTGGTCCCGACCTTATCCGAGATTCTGAAGAGAAGGTCAAGCTTATTCGTGACCGACTCAAGATAGCTCAGTCCAGGCAGAAGAGTTATGCCGACAGCAAATGCAAGGAAGTAACGTACGAAGTGGGAGACCGAGCATATCTTCGGGTGTCTCCACTTTGAGGAATCAAGAGATTCGGTGTGAAAGGAAAATTAGCACCTCGTTTCATTGGACCCTACAAAATTCTTGAACGTAGAGGCGAAGTTGCATATAAACTGGAACTGCCGGAAGGATTGTCCGGAGTTCATGATGTCTTCCATGTTTCCTAGTTGAAGAAATGCCACGCTGAGATGGCCGATGTTCCGTTGAGAGATACAGTGCCCCTAGAGGCCATACAGCTTGACAGTGATCTGACGTATGAGGAGAAACCCGTCAGGATTCTCGAGACTGCCAACAGAGTTACCCGCAGCAAGATCATCAAGTTCTGCAAGGTGTTGTGGAGCCACCACACCGAGGAAGAAGCCACCTGGGAACGAGAAGAGGATCTTCGTCGAGACCACCCGCACCTATTTTCTAGCCAACCCGAATCTCCAGGGCAAGATTCATCTTAAGGTGGGTAGGTTTGTAACATCCCAATTTTCCATTTGGGAATGTTTTACATTGTAGCTAAGCATCTATGCATATTGTTTGAAATAAATTTAGCTCGTGATTTTCTTTCGTCTTTGATTTGCATTTCTAATTTTTCCTCGCGTGAGAAATGCCCGGAGAAAACTCTCTTGCACGCAAGAGAGAGAGCGGAGGAAAATGACCCTCCAAAGTGCGGGCAAATTTTTGAAATATTAGAGCCAAGAAAACCCAAAGTTCTTTTGCAAAAATAATTGCAAAAAGAAATAAAGCAAATTGGGAATTTCTGAAAAAAAACATTTTTAAAAAGTTTTTATTTTGGCTTTAAAAAAATGTTATTTGGGTAGAGATTCTTTTTCTCATTTTTTTGATATATAATACCATATATAGATATTTTGATTTATTTCTTTTTTTCTAGCTTTTATATTTCTGTTTTGGAAAAGGTTAGATAATAGGAAAGGTAATATTTTTTTTCTTTTGCCGCCGCCCTGTGCGCTAGATAGCTGGGCCGAAGATCTCCACCTGGGATCGAATCCCTTTAATAGAGGCCAACCGACCCCTGCCTTGCCTCCCCCTCTCGCTGGCCAGTGGGCCCGCGACCGATGCCTCCCTCCCCGTCACCTTTCTTCCTCCTCTCCTTCCTTCTTCTCCCAGACCAAGCCCGAGCAGAACCAGGGATCCCTTCCCCGTTTCTCCCTCACCTTCCATGGCACCACCCCCTCCTAGCCTATATAAGAGAGCCCCCCCGAGCCGACCCCGTTCCCACCCCCGCCGCCGCCTCCCCATCTCCCCTCGCCGCCCGCTCATCGAAGCAGCAGCAGCTGCTGCTGCCACCCTTCGGCCTCGCCCTGGGAGCGCCCCGAGCCCCTCTCCGTCTCCCCCGAGCGCCTCCCCTCGGAGGAGCACCCCGCCGCCGCCTCCCCCGAATTCTCCCCCGCCCCGGAGTCCCCCTCCCCCTCACCGGCCAGCCACCCCTCGCCGGAGCTAGTGCCCAGCAAGGTAGCCTCCCTCCATCTCTCTGTTATTTCATGCTATTTCCTTTTAGCCGTTAGATCTTGGATATAGGGTCTAGATTAGATCCCTAGTACCTGTTCGGTTTATCTTAGAAAACCCACGGTTTTTATTCCCACTTAAGTTTTAGCCAGTAGTTCTTGCTAGCCTTAGGCCGTTTGCCCGTAGCTTTGCAACAAACACCCCTCTCGGCCAATAGTAGCCTGCCACGTGTACCCCTCTTTTTAGAACTAGTAGTTTTATAATTTTCTGCCTGTTTGCAGGAACAGAAACTTTCTGTTTTGTTTTGGCCACAACTTTTTATCCCTAAGTCCAATGACATTGATTCTTTTTCCAGTAGCTCACAAATTTCCTGAAGTTTTTAAAAAACATATAATTTGTCTATGTTCGAAATTTTCAAATATAAGTTAGAGCAGATTTAGTTTAAACCTTGTTTTGCCTATTCTAGGAGTTTGAAAATGATTTTTAGTTGATTCTTTTTGCTACTGTTTTCTAGTGATACAATCTTACTGTGGTAGAAGTTTCAGAATTTTTAAAGTACTTTTACTGGTGTTTTCAACAGAAACAAGTTTCTGCCATACCGGCGCGTGATAAATTCTTTTGCTTAGGCTTTCGCAAATCATTACTTGTGATGTTATTTTTACTTGTGGCATGATTGAAGTGCTTATGGTGTGCTTTGTGTTTGTATCGGTAGATCATCCGGAGTGCGAAGCGTGTTACTTAGACGCGCTCGAGCAGGACAACTATCATCAAGGCAAGTCATTTTGATCATGTTATTTTACCTATGTTTTTGATGCATGGTAGATCACCTTCTTTGCCCAATTGCATGCTGCCTAGGTACTTGGAAACTTTAGCATAAGTTGTAGTATCATGTGGTAGGAACACAACAACCCCGATACTTGGCCCCGGGACGACAAATTCTTAATGCTATGCTTGAGTAGACGGGTTATCGGTTGAGTGTATACCACGAGTGATGCGAGGTTGATATAATAATCAAGACCGGACTAAGACAAGATTTTCAAGACCTCGGACGCAATGCAACTCTGGATGAAGGACGGTTGATCGGCTCCCTGGAGAACCCAGTGGATGCCCGGGATGCTCGAGAGGCCATGTCATCCTACAGAAAGCTTCACCCAGGCTCGAAGAGATGGACGGAGACTTCAAGACTCAAGGCTTACCTGCACAGCCACAAGTCATTATGGGCTCTGGCTTGGTTGGACAACGCGGCGACTCTGGACAGGCGGTGCTAGCAGATGTAGACGAACGGTAGGAATGGATGGGCACCGACAGGGATTCAGAGGGACCCGTTGAAAGACCATGTTTTGATCATCCGGTCTTCAAACACCCTGAAGTGCGAGGACATACACGGAGGCGATCAAATCTTGTGGGGAACGTGTGCAAAACTCTGCAGAGTGCCCAACCTAATCGATTAGCCGTGTCCACGGTCATGGACAACTTGAGCCGAAGGCATTGAATTTCCCCTGAACTCTCGACACAACTTAATAATGATGTGGGTGTTAACAACTATTCGGGTACGAGAACTGGTTGGCGGAACCATCTCGTTAACAACAAACAATGTAGTAATATTTTGCTTTCAACCCCTCTTGTTGTAGGATAAAACTGGCTTTATGCAAAACTTAGCTCCACCGGCCAAATATGCATGTAGAGATAGTTGATTATTATTTTACCTCTCTCTTTGATGACTTGCCGGCATATTCAATATGCTGACCTACACGGCTGCAACGTATCATGTTGCAGAGTACTTTTCCGACCAGGAGTGAGGCTACGATCTACGCTCAGCGACATGCCCTTGGAGTCGGATGGACTCATCTACCTGATGCTTCCGCTAGTCTTCGTTAGATATCTCATGAGTTGGCCTTCAGCCACTTTATTGTAATCCTTTATTGTAATAAAGTACTCTTTATGAGATTTTGATTAATAAAGCTGTGTGATTGCACTCTTGAATATATACATTATGTACTGTGTGTGTACCATCATGATCTTGGGATGGTACGGAAACACCAGAGGCTTGACTCGTCTTGAGTCGGGTCGCTACACACATCGATGGGATGGCAACCGGCAGGAGCCATAGGGTTGTCTTTAAACTAACGTTTGTGCTTGCAGATGCGTTTACTATATTGCTAGGACGTAGATTTAGTAGTAATAGCGTGAGTAGCACGACAACCCCGATGGCGACACGTTGATGGAAATCATGGTGTGTCGCTGGTGACAAGAAGATCGTGTCGGTGCTTTGGTGATGGAGATCAAGAAGTACATGATGATGGCCATATCATGTCACTTATGAATTGCAGGTGATGTTAATCCTTTATGCACCTTATTATGCTTAGAACGACGGTAGCATTATGAGGTGATCTCTCACTAAAATTTCAAGCTCAGATTGTGTTCTCCCCGACTGTGCACCATTGCGACAGTTCTTCGTTTCGAGACACCACATAATGATCGGTTGTGATAGACTCAACGTTCACATACAATGGGTGCAAAACAGTTGGACGCGCGGAACACTCGGGTTAAACTTGACGGGCCTAGCATGTGAAGACATGGCCTCGGTACACATGAGACCGAAAGGTCGAGCATGAATCGTATAGTTGATATGATTAGCATAGAGATGCTTACCACTGAAACTATTTTCGACTCACGTGATGATCGGACTTGGGATAGTGGATTTGGATCATGTATCACTCAAATGACTAGAGAGATGTACTTTTTGAATGGGAGTTCTTAAGTAATATGATTAATTGAACTAATTGTCATGAACATAGTCTAATGGTCTTTGCGAATTATGATGTACCTTACGCTATAGCTCTACTGTTTTTATATGTTCCTAGAGAAAATTTAGTTGAAAGTTGATAGTAGCAAACTTTGCGGACTGAGTCTGTAAAACTGAGGATTGTCCTCGTTGCTGCGCAGAAGTCTTATCTATGCTTATACTAATTTGTGGCTTTCTAAAAAATCCCACGTTAATTAGATTTTATGAGCCGTTAATCTGATGGGACCGAATTATTACGGTGTAGATCGATTCTTGATGTGTTAGATAAAAAATGATTTAAATAATACGAGTTACCATGTTAATGCTCACACCTAACCAATTATTACCGTTGAATCAAAAAATGAGTAGTTGAGATGACTCTTTTCACGGAAGATTGGATCTCTTCCTTTTTTTGTTTTTCTCTCTCCATGTGGCACTGTTGTCCTTCTCTTGACTTCTATTTACGTTTAGCCTTGAGCCGCCACATAGATTGGTTCTCTTCCAGATCTCTCTCTTCTTTTTCTCCCCATCTGGCAATATTGTCCTCCTCTCGACTTCTTTCAAGATCTAGCCTCCAGCAGCCACGGTCAGCGTAATCTCCTTTTGCTCTTTCTGTTCCATGGTATATTGGATCTTTGGTCGGCTAAACTTCAAAGATTTATCAAATGCAAGTATAATCAGGGAGGTTAATACATGTGCGTTTAGTCAACCAAGCCAAACTTCTCACAGGGCCAACATGGGCAGGTCATCCTCCTCTGCCTCTTTTCCATCCCATGATCTATGATGCTTTTTGGTAGATTAAACAACAAAGATCAATCAAGTGCAAGTTTGATCACGAAGATTATATATGTGTGTGTTCAGGCCAACCTTCTCACGGGATGAGCCATGCGCAAGCATCAAGCAGGATCATGTCTGGCTGGAATTAAGTTTGCTTGCATTGACACGCCGTCGTGGCCGCGATCTGGGATGGTACACACGGACGGAACCCAATGAGGCTCCTTCACTCTGAGATGATAACAAAACATATACTTGCAGCCGTCGGTCACGGGACGACAAGTACCTGCCCTACCACCCAGGTGTCATGCTAGGCAGTCCAGGTACACTTCAAGATCGTGTTAATCTTTTCCAGGCGGATATTGAGATGGCACAACTGTAAGATCTTGCTTCCTGAAACAAGAAGTACTCCCTCTTTGATTGTTGTTAGGATTGGTGTCTTATCGCTGGCCAAACATACCAACAAAAGCCCATTATTCATCTCAGTGGATTGTGGCTGACAGTTTGACACTCCCAGGTACTCCCTCCTGCTCAATCGGTGTATATATTTATTTCCACTTTTTTTAATGGATGATACATGGTATCACGTATTACATGCATGCCTCATGGCTACGTGATCAGATTTATATATCAATAGGTGTACAGATTTATGTACAAGTGCTCTCTGTTACTCTCCTATCTGCACGTATACGTGCTAAATTGTGCTTGCTATCTTCCAGTGAAAATTACAACAAACATATAAACCTCCATACAGTAACGGATTTCTACATCTACATCCGTGCTCCATGCAGTTCCGGGGTGCTTCTCTTTTAGTGATATATTGTTTTTTAAATTCGCGCGGATGTTGTGTCGGAAAATTTAAGGGAGAGGTCCATAACTTTTATCCCTTGAGAAGTATATTTGGCACGACCTTCATTTGAACAGGCATGCAAACCCTCTCCCTGGTATGTCGTGTAACTGACAAAAATATACAATCACTCAAGTTTTGTAAAAACCAATATGTTTTCCTTATAATTTATAATATATATATATATAATTTGGGCCTAATCCTAAGTTGTCTATTTTTTACAATGCAATTCGGCATATAAAAAATAAGATGTATGCATGGTGTTATTACGTCATCAGAAACACATTGCCAATATGTTTGTGATAAACAACAATTTTCACATGTATGTTGTTGTATGTTTAATATTTTGTCCTTATTTTCTTTCATAAAACAAATTGAGTGCAAACAATGTGTTCCCAGTCTTTTTAAAATTTACAATGCATTCCTTTGTTACTATATAAAAGGAGCACATCGTTAATTACTATATAAAGCATTCCTTTGTTACTATTTGATTGAAAATATCTGTAAACAGTAGATATAAGCCGTGCACACATTTGTATTTCCCTGTCACATTCAAATAAAAATGTTTTCTAATAAATTTCGTATTTGTAGGTTGCACAAAAATTATTACTGTTATGGAGTACACATCTACACTTTCATTTTCTGAAACATTAAAATTTAGTTGCTTTCTTTCCTTTTTGAACCGGTCTTAGTGGAGCCATTTAAGGTTCACGCATTGTGTCATGCTATATTAGTGTCACTCGATTTTATGTAGTGGATTTTGATAAGAAACAAGCTTTGGCTCACGCTTTTTTTTGTAAGGCAACACGTAGTACTATTGTGATGGGAAATGTATTTACCATTTATAGAGTAAGGTATGTTAATTAAGAATTTAGGTCTCAGGGAGACTACTTTTGTAGAAATATAAACGAATATACTTGCGAATATTTTTATATATGTGTGTAATATCTTTTCCTTCCATTGATATATGCTGTGAGTGCAGATCTACAAAACCAGTTCTAAAATAACATATTGAGAGACTACAACATTAGCGAAACATAATTGGTAAACCAACATATATCTGAATGTAAACTATAGTATGAGAAATTTACTGAAAGCATATATCATTTTACCACAATATAATATAGCACGCAATAAATTAAATAGTTATAGCTTATGTACATCTACATATGAATAAACTAGCCGTGTGGATACACGGGTTGACGACTAGTGTCCTTAATGCACCACTCGGTGTGCTGCACCTCGAGCGTCGTCTGTGGATATTGTGAACATCCGGCATACACATTTCTAATGACTACGCGATAGTTCAGTGCAAAATACTTAATGACTTAGAAGCAAGGCGTCGAAGATGTTTTGAAATGTCACGGAACATAAGAGATGTTCTAAAGAGATGAAATTGTGATTTCATGCTTGTGCCCTTGTTAATAGGTATGAGACCTCCGACAAGATTCTTTGACCACGAAGTAGAGGAGAAAAACGCAATCGTTGAGCGTGTGCTCAAATTATCTGAGTACTACAATCGCTTGAATCAAGTGGGAGTTAATCTTCCAGATGAGATGGTGATGGTTCTCGAAAGTCACTGCCACCAAGCTGTGAGAGCTTCATGATGAACTATAAACATATCAAGGATAGATACAATGATCCTTGAGCGATTCGCGATGTTTGACACTGCGGAAGTAGAAATCAAGAAGGAGCAACAATAGTTGATGGTTAGTAAAACCACTAAGTTTAAAGAAAGGCAAGGGCTAGAAAGGATACTTCGTGAAACGGCAAAACAGTTGCTGCACTAATGAAGAGACCCATGATTAAACCCAAACCCGAGACTAAGTGCTTCTATTATGAGGGGAACACTCACTGAGGCGGAGCTGCCCTAGATGCTTGGTAGATAAGATGCCTGGCAAAAGTCGAAAGAAGTATATTTGATATACATGATGTTGATGTGTACTTTACTAGTACTCCTAGTAGCGCGAGCGTATTGGATACCGGTTCGGTTGCTAAGTGATTAGTAACACGAAATGAAAGCTACGAAATAAACGGAGACTAGCTAAAAGCGAAGTGACGATACGTGTTGGAAGTGTTTCCAAGGTTGATATGATCAAACGTCGCACGCTCCCTCTACCATCGGGATTGGTGTTAAACCTAAATAATTGTTATTTGGTGCTTGCGTTAAGCATGAACATGATTGGATCGTGTTTATTGCAATACAATTATTCATTTAAAAGGAATAATGGTTACTCTATTTGCTTGAATAATCACCTTCAATGGTTTATTGTATCTCGATCGTAGTGTTACACATGTTCATGATATTGGTGCCAAAAGATACAAGGTAATGATGATAGTACCACTTACTTGTGGCACTGCAGCTTGAGTCGTGTTGGTATAAATTGCATGAAGAGGCTCTATACTGATGGATCTTTATACTCACTTGATTTTGAATCACTTGCGACATGCAAATCATACCACATGAGCAAGGCCTTGTTTTCATTGAGATGAGACAGGATAGTAACTTGTTGGAAGTAATACATTTTGATGTATGCAGTCCAATGGGTGCTGAGGCACGCAGTGGATATCATTATGTTCTTACTTCAATGATGATTTGAGTACATACTGGAGTATTTACTTAATGAATCACAAGTCTGAAATAATGAAAAGTTCAATTCTGTTTCAGAGTGAAGTTCGTCATCACAAGAGGATAAACTGTCTACGATATGATCATAGAGATGAATATGTGAGTTACGAGTTTTGGTACGCAGTTAAGACAATGTGGAAATTGTTTCGCGGTTCATGCCACCTGGAACACCGTAGTGTGATGATGTGTGTGAACGTCATAGCCACGCCATATTTGGTATGGTGCATACTATGATGTCTCTTATCGAATTACCACTATCATTTATGGGTTATGGATTAAAAACAACCGCATTCACTTTAAATAGGGCACCACGTATTTCCGTTGAGATGATACACTATAGACTGAGGTTTAGAGAAATCTAAGTTGTCGTTTCTTGAAAGTTTGGGGTTGTGATGCTTATGTGAAAAAGTTTCAGTCTGATAAAGCTCGAACCCAAAGCGGATAAATGCATCTTCATAGGATATCCAAAACAGTTGGATACATCTCCTATCTCAGATCCGGAAGCAAAGTGTTTGTTTCTAGAAACGGGTCCTTTCTCGAGGAAAGGTTTCTCTCGAAAGAATTGAGTGGGAGGGCGGTGGAACTTGATGAGGTTAGTGAATCGTCACTTCAACCAGTGTGTAGCAGGGCGCAGGAAGATGTTCCCGTGGCGCCTACACCAATTGAAGTGGAAGCTGATGATGGTGATCATTAGAGCTTCGGATCAAGTTACTACAAACCTCGTAGGTTGACAAAGGTCGCGTACTACTACAGAGTGGTATGATAACCCTGTCTTGGAGGTCATGTTGTTGAACAACAATGAACCTACGAGTTATGGAGAAGCAATGGTGGGCACGGATTCCGACAAATGGTTGGAGGCCATGAAATCCAAGAGAGAATCCATGTATGAAACAAAGTGTAGACTTTGGAAGACCTGCTTAATGGTAGTAAGACTATTAAGTAAAGATGGATCTTTAAGAGGAAGACAGACGATGATGGTGATAAGTCACTATTAAGAAAAGCTCGACTTGTCGCAAATATGTTTTCGACAAGATCAAAGAGTTGACTATGATGTGACTTTCTCACTCGTAGCGATGCTAAAAGTCTGTTGGAATTATGTTAGTAGTTGCTGCATCATTTGTGAAATATTGCACATAGGAAGTCAAAACATTGTTTCCTCGACGGTTTCCTTGAGGAAAGATTGTATGTGATAAAATCAGAATGTTTTGTCGATCCTAAGGATACTAACAAGTATGCAAGCTCCAGCGATCCTTCATTGGACTGGTGCAAGCATCTCGGAGTTGGAATATACACTTTGATGAGATGATCAAAGATTTTGGGTTTGTACAAGGTTTATGAGAAACTTGTATTTCCAAAGAAGTGAGTGGGAGCACTATAGAATTTCTGATAAGTATATGTGGTTGACATATATATTGTGGATCAGAAGTAATGTAGAATTTCTGTAAAGCATGAAAGGTTGTTTGAAAGGAGTTTTTCAAAGGAATACCTGGATTGCGCTACTTGAACGTTGAGCATCAAGATCTATGGAGATAGATCGAAACGCTTAATAGAAGTTTCAACAAGATGCATGCCTTGAGAAGTTTTTGAAGGAGTTCAAAAAGGATCAGCAAAGAAGGAGTTCTTGGTTGTGTTGTAAGGTGTGAATTTGAGTAAGACTCAAAACCCGACCCCGGCAGAATAAAGAGAATAGACGAAAGTCGTCTTCTATGCCTTAGCCGTAGAATCTGAAGTATACCATGCTGAGTACCGCACCTGATGTGTGCCTTGCCTCAAGTCTGTTGAGAGGTACAGAAAGTGCTCCATGATTGAATCACTGGCAGCGGTCAAAGTTATCCTTAGTAACTAATGGACTAAGGAACTTTTCTCGATTATGGAGGTGGTTAAAGAGTTCGTCGTAAAGGGTTACGTCGATACAAGCTTTGACACTAATCCGAATAACTATGAGTAGTGAAACGGATTCATATAGTAGAGTAGATATTTGGAGTATTTCCGAATAGCACGTAGTAGCAGCACCTATAAGATGACATAAAGATTTGTAAAGAACACACAAATCTGAAAATTTCAGAACCGTTGACTAAAACCTATCTTACGAGCAAGACGTGATCAGAACCCAGAACTATATGGGTGTTGGATTCGTTAGAATCACATGATGATGTGAACTAGATTATTGACTCTAGTGCAAGTGGGAGACTGTTGGAAATATGCCCTAGAGGCAATAATAAATTAGTTATTATTATATTTCTTTGTTCATGATAATCATTTATTATCCATGCTATAATTGTATTGATTGGAAACACAATACTTATGTGGATGCATAGACAAAACACTATCCCTAGTAAGCCTCTAGTTGACTAGCTCGTTGATCAAAGATGGTCAAGGTTTCCTGACCATAGGAAAGTGTTGTCACTTGATAATGCGATCACATCATTAGGAGAATCATGTCATGGACTAGACCCAAACTAATAAACGTAGCATGTTGATCGTGTCATTTTGTTGCTACTGTTTTTCTGCGTGTCAAGTATTTATTCCTATGATCATGAGATCATATAACTCACTGGCACCGGAGGAATACCTTGTGTGTATCAAAGGTCGCAACGTAACTGGGTGACTATAAAGATGCTCTACAGGTATCTCCAAAGGTGTCCGTTGAGTAAGTATGGATCAAGACTGGGATTTGTCACTCCGTGTGACGGAGAGGTATCTCGGGGCCCACTCGGTAATACAACATCACACACAAGCCTTGCAAGCAATGTGACTTAGTGTATGTCACGGGATTTTGTATTATGGAACTATTAAAGATACTTGCCGGTAAACGAGATTGAAATAGGTATGCGGATACCGATGATCGAATCTCGGGCAAGTAACATACCGAAGGACAAAGGGAATGACATACGGGATTATATGAATCCTTGGCACTGAGGTTCAACCGATAAGATCTTCGGAGAATATGTAGGATCCAATATGGGCATCCAGGTCCCGCTATTGGATATTGACCGAGGAGTCCCTCGGGTCATGTCTACATAGTTCTCGAACCCGCAGGGTCTGCACACTTAAGGTTCGGCATTGTTTTGTGCGTATTTGAGTTATATGGTTGGTTACCAAATGTTGTTCGGAGTCCCGGATGAGATCACGGATGTCACGAGGGTTTCCGGAATGGTCCGGAGACCAAGATTGATATATAGGATGACCTCATTTGATTACCGGAAGGTTTTCGGAATTACCGGGAATGACGAATGGGTTTCGGATGTTCACCGGGGGGGCTGCCCACCCCGGGGAAGCCCATAGGCCTTAGGGGTGCTGCACTAGCCCTTGGTGGGCTGGTGGGCAAGCCCAAGAAGGCCCCTGTGCAGGAATAAAAGAAATCAAAGAGAAAAAAAGGGGAAGTGAGAATTAAGGGAAGGACTCCACCTTCCAATCCTAGTTGGACTAGGATTGGAGGACGAATCCTCCTCCCCCCCCCCCTTCGGCCGATCCCCTTGGAGCTCCTTGAGCCTCAAGGCAAGGCCCCTCCCCTCCCACCTATATATACGGAGGTATTAGGGCTGATTTGAGACAACTTTGCCATGGCAGCCCGACCACATACCTCCACGGTTTTTCCTCTAGATCGCGTTTCGGCGCAACTCGGGCGGAGCCCTGCTCAGACTATATCACCACCAACCTCCGGAGCGTCGTCACGCTACCGGAGAACTCATCTACCTCTCCGTCTCTCTCGCTGGATCAAGAAGGCCGAGATCATCGTCGAGTTGTACGTGTGCTGAACGCGGAGGTGTCGTCCGTTCGGCACTAGATCAGAGCGGATCGTGGGACGGATCGCGGGACGGTTCGTGGGACGGTTCGCGGGGCGGATCGAGGGACGTGAGGACGTTCCACTACATTAACCGCGTTTCCTAATGCTTCTGCTGTGCGATCTACAAGGGTACGTAGATCGGAAATCTCCTCTCGTAGATGAACATCACCATGATAGGTATTGCGTGTGCGTAGGAAAATTTTTGTTTCCCATGCGACGTTCCCCAATAGATCCCCTATACTTGTGGGTCATCAGCCAACATGTTGCATTACAGGGAAAGGAACACAATGCTAAACAAGGAATATCGGGCTCTCGAAGCACCGCCACCGAGGAGCCCAGCACTAGCGTCACCAGCGCCATTTCGATTCCCCTCGCCTGGTCAAGCGCGCACATCGCATGTCCAGGGGCTGCTCTGCTAGGCCTGTGGGCCTGGAGAAGGTTAGGCACATCTTCTCGCGACCTCGTGACGTGTGCCATGGCTTGGAATCGGCCCACCACCAAGGTGCGCGGACAAGGCCCTCGCGAGGCTCGCGCAAGGAGCCATTGTTGGGGGCTCTGCGGTGCCCCCACAGGGCCGTGTCAAGAAGCTGCCCCCGAGGACTTCGCGGGGTAGGATGGCCAAGGGAATGCAAAGCAACAACCGAGTCGGGTAAGGGCAAGCCCTAAGAAGCGCTTGGGGGCTATCGCCGAGAGGCCCCCATCGAGCGGCAAGGATGGGGGGCCTCGAGAGCCACGTGCTACGGGACCCCGTTGGCTGGAGCGTAGGAAACACACGAAGGGCAACGGAAGACCTCGCGGAAGGAGCGAAGGCACCCCAATCATAATAGGCAACTACTGTTTAAGACAAAAATATATTACAAAACGTATAAATCCCTCCCAAGGCCAAGTGGTTCTTGATGCAAGAGGAAAGAAACACGAAAGCTTAAGTGAAGCAGGCGTTGTCTTCGTCATGGCCCTCGGAAGCCCCGGCGCCAAGGCTGACACTCTCCTTGAAGGGCACCGCCTGGTCGAATCGCCCGACCAGGGACTCCACGTCCTCGCGCACCTCATTCCTGAGGGATCTTCGGATCTCCACAGGCACTAGCTCCATCATGCGGGAGAGGTCAAACGCGGGGTCGTGGTGGTGCAGGTTGGAGAAGATGCGTGTCAGCGCGTTGTCGAGAAGGTTGCGTGCAGTAGACTCGACGTCTTCGTCCACCTTGGAGACGCCCGATTCCAGCGCCTCCACCACCTTGAGGAAGAAGACCAGATAGCCTCTGTCACCATGTGCACGCGACAGCGCTGGGGCATCCTCGACGAAGCAGCATAGTGCACCACTCGCGTGTTGCGCCTCCATCAGCCATGCATGTGTCGCCTCATCCCGGGCCTCCTGCACGGCATCGGCAATTTCTCCAACTTGGGCTTGGAGCAATGCCAACTCCTTAGCGTCCTCCTCGCACCTGAGGGCGTCCTGGAGAGCGGCTAGGCCGCCTTGCAGCTGGGCCCTAAGCGCGCTCACCTCCTCCTTGAGCGCGTCGCACCTGAGCTGGAGGCGGGTTTCCTGTCGAGCGATCTCACCGTGATACTCCTCCAGGGCGGCCTCCTGCTATTGAGCCACCCTCTCGTCCGCATTGGCAAGGTCTTCCTCACGCACCACCGTGAGAGAGGCCTCGTCCGCAAGAACGCACCCCTCCAAAGCCTCCTAATCGAAGGTGGTCCGGGCAGCCTCCCGCTCGCGGAGAGCCACGTCCACCTCCCGCTCGATGATGGCTGCCTCCCTGAGGGCCAGATCCGCCTCGCCCTTAGTGATTCGATAGGTGGATGCGGTAGTTTGGGCAGCGCTCCCTGATACGTCTCCATCGTATCTACTTTTCCAAACTCTTTTGCCCTTCTTTTGGACTCTAATTTGCATGATTTGAATGGAACTAACCCGAACTGACGCTGTTTTCAGCAGAATTGCCATGGTGTTGTTTTTGCGCAGAAGTAAAAGTTCTCGAAATGACCTGGAAATTTACGAGGATTTTTTGTGGAATATATAAAAAATACTAGCGCAATAATCAACCGGAGAAGTGGAGCGAGGAGCCCACAAGCCTAGGAGGCGCGGGCCCCCCTGGTCGCGCCTGGCAGGCTTGTGGGGCCCTCGGGACTCCGCCGCCTCCAACTCCAACTCTATTTAGTCCCTTTCGCCCAAAATAATCAAGGAGAAGAGTTCACCGCGTTTTACGATACGGAGGCGCCACCACCACCTCTTCTTCCTCAAGAGGGCAGAACTAGAGTCCGTTCTTGGCTCCGGAGAGGGAAATCGTCGCCATCATCATGACCAACCTTCCTTCATCGCCAATTCCATGATGCTCTTCACCGTTTGTGAGTAATCTCATCGTAGACTTGCTGGACGGTGATGGGTTGGATGAGATCTATCATGTAATCGAGTTAGTTTTGATGGGGATTGATCCCTAGTATCCACTATGTTCTGAGATTGATGTTGCTACTACTTTGCCATGCTTAATGCTTGTCACTAGGGCCCGAGTGCCATGATTTCAGATCTGAACCTATTATGTACTCGTCAATATATGTCAGTTCTTGATCCTACCTTCCAAGTTGTAGTCACCTACTATGTGTTATGACCCGGCAACCCCGGAGTGACAATAGTTGGTACCACTCCCGGAGATGACCATAGTATGAGGATTTCATGTATTCACTAAGTGCTAATGCTTTGTTCCGGTTCTCTATTAAAAGGAGAACCTTAATATCCCTTAGTTTCCATTAGGACCCCGCTGCCACGGGAGGGATGGACAATAGATGCCATGCAAGTTCTTTTCCTTAAGCACGTATGACTATATACGGAATGCATGCCTACATTACATTGACGAACTAGAGCTAGTTACATATCTCCCCATGTTATAACTGTTGCATGATGAATGTCATCCGGCATAATTATCCATCACCAATCCAATGACTATGAGCTTTTCCTACTGGTCCTTGCTACGTTATTGTTACCTCTACTGTTGTCACTGCTGCTACTGTTACTGCTACTGTTGTCACTATTATTGTTGTTACCATTGCTACTTCTACTGTCACACTACTTTGCTACTGAAACTTTGTTGTAGATACTAAGTCTTTCAGGTGTGGTTGAATTGACAACTCAACTGCTAATACTCGAGAATATTCTTTTGCTTCCCCTTGTGTCGAATCAACAAATTTGGGTTGAATACTCTACCCTCGAAAACTATTGCGATCCCCTATACTTGTGGGTTATCAAGACTATTTTCTGGCACTGTTTCCAGGGAGGCCTAGCTCTATTCTCTGAGTCACTTGGGATTTACGTCTGTTGATCACTATGAGGAATCCGAGAGATCCAAAAACTAAAGTCTTGCCCTCAACTACGAGGACACGTAAGGAACTGTCATCTAGCTCTGCACTTGATTCGCCTTCAGTTATGAGTAAGTTTGCGACACCACCACCTGCTAGCAATTCTGATATGTCGCATGTGATTGATGATGCTACTTTTGCTATCCATGATGCTTGTGATGATACTTCTGAGACTGCTGAGATTATTGAAGTAGAACCTACTATTTCACCTGTTAGAACTAGCTCTCCTAGATATGAATTGCCTGATATACCTGAGGGTTATGTTATGTAGGGAAAGGTAGCTGAGGACTTTCTTGTTTGTAAGAAACGCTATAATCTTGAGAAATTACTGCGCAAGTGGAAAGAAAAATCTCTGAACACTAGGATGAAATACGACCCTAAGTTTGCTACTTCGCCTATCTCTGTGACCGATAAGGATTATGAATTCTCTGTCGATCCTGAGTTAATCACTTTGGTCGAATCTGATCCTTTTCATGGTTATGAGTCTGAAACGGTTGTAGCACATCTTACTAAGCTGCATGATATAGCCACCCTATTCACTAGTGAGGAAAAGATCCGCCACTACTATATCCTTAAGCTGTTTCCTTTCTCGCTAAAGGATGATGCTAAGACTTGGTTCACTTCTCTTGATCCTGGTTGTGTGCGTATTCCCCGGGATATGATCTACTACTTCTCTGAAAAATATTTTCCTGCCCATAAGAAACAAGCTGCCTTGTAGGAAATATATAACTTTATGCAAATTGAAGAAGAGAGTCTCCCACAAGCTTGGGGGAGGCTTGTCCAGCTACTGAATGCTCTGCCTGATCACCCTCTTGAGAAGAATGAAATACTTGATATCTTCTATAATGGACTAACCGATGCTTCTAGGGACCACCTAGATAGTTGTGTTTTCAGGGAACGAACTGTGGAACAAGCTGAGATTCTATTGAATAATATCTTGTGCAATGATAATGCTTGGACTATTCCCGAACCACCTCCAAAGCCAACTCTGAAGAAAAGAGGTATCCTATTCCTCAGTCCTGAAGATATGCAAGAAGCTAAGAAATCTATGAAAGAGGAAGGCATTAAATCTGAAGATGTCAAGAATCTACCACCTATTGAAGAGATCTATGGTCTTGATAACCCGACACGGGTAGTAGAGGTAAATTCTCTTCGTAGATTCAATGAGAATTATATTCCTTTTGATAAACCTGCTAGCTTATGCTTAGATGAATTTGATACCAAACGACAAAGTTTCAATGATTATGTTAGCAGACAATTGGAACAGAATGCTCGTATGTTTAGTCATTTAAGTGCTTGTGTGGACAGAAATGTCAATGATCTTAAGCTTTTGAGTAAACATGCCTCTATGGTCACTACTCAAGTAGAACAAGTACTTAAGGCTCAAAATGACTTGCTCAATGAGTTGAATGACAATTCTGTTAGAGTCGTCAATAGAGGTGGTAGAATGACCCAGGAACCTTTGTATCCTGAGGGTCATCCTAAGAGAATTGAGCCAGATTCTCAAGGAGTTAGCACCGAGGCACCTAGTCATACTATGAATAAAAAAAAGATGATAGGAACTTGCATGCTAGCAACCCTATTGCTGTTACACCCGAGAATCCAAATGACATCTCTGTTTCTGATGCCGAAACACAATCTGGTGATGAACATGAGCCTAATGATAATATCGATAGTGATGTTCATGATGATGCTCAACCTAGTAATGATAAGGATATGGAGATTGAACCTCGTGTCGATCTTGATAACCCACAACCTAAGAACAAGAGATACGATAAGAACGACTTCATTGCTAGGAAGCATGGTAAAGAAAGAGAACGGTGGGTTCAGAAACCCATGCCCTTTCCTCCCAAACCATCCAAGAAAAAGGATGATGAGGATTTTGAGCGCTTTGTTGAAATGATTAGACCTGTCTTTCTGCAAATGCGTTTGACAGATATGCTCAAAACGTCTCCTTATACTAAGGACATGAAGGATATTGTGACTAATAAGAGGAGGATACCTAAGGTTGAGATTACCACCATGCTTGCTAACTACACCTTCAAGGGTGGAACTCCTAAGAAACTAGGTGATCCCAGAGTGCCCACTATACCTTGCTCCATTAAAGGCAACTACGTTAGAACTGCTTTATGCGATCTTGGAGCTGGTGTTAGTGTTATGCATATCTCTCTTTATCGTAGACTTGAATTGGATAAGTTGACACCCACTGAAATCTCCTAGCAAATGGCCGACAAATCAACCGCTTTCCCTATCAGCATTTGTGAGGATGTGCTTGTTGTGGTTGCTAACGTTACTATCTTAACAGACTTTGTTATTCTGGATATTCCCGAGGATGATGCCATGGCGGTCATCCTTGGAAGCCCCTTTTTAAACACTTCAGGGGCTGTTATTGATTGCAACAAAGGCAATGTCACTTTCCATGTCAATGGTAATGAGAATACAGTGCACTTTCCGAAGAAACAATATCGAGTACATTGCATCAATCCTATTGAAAAAACTTCATCAATCCTTATTGGGAGCTTTGAATGCCCTATACCTACTGTCAAGATGAAGTATGATTTACTTGTTGGGTATATGCACATCCCCATTGAGATGGATAAATCTAGAAGCTCACCAGCAGCGGCACCCTCGGTACACTCCGGAGTACCCCAGAGATGGTCATTTCCCTCCATGGGAGTAGACCAACTTAGGCCAAAAGCCTAAGCTTGGGGGAGTACATGTTTCTCACCGACTTTATATTCATGCTCACGCTTTCACTTTGTTAGTCGGTGTTCACACTTTGCCACTTTATCATCCATGCTAGTTTATTTCTTTTTCTTTTTCTTCTAGTGTGTTTATTTAGTTTGAGAAAACCCAAAAAGATTTTTCATTCTTCTTTTGCTTGTTGGGAGCTTTCCCGTGTAAATAGTTTTCTTTTTCTTTGGGTCAAGGTAGAAGACCATGGTTACAATGTTTAGTGCCTCTCGCATGCATATCTATTTATCTGTCAAAGAGCCATATTACTTTGTCTTCTCCTTTGTGTTTGCTTGCAGATTCCAGCTTAGTCCAATGCACGAACACTCTTGTTATGATTCACATCATTCAGTCATGCAAGTGAAAGGCAATAATGACGATATATGATGAAGTGAGTGAGCCTGGAAAAGCTGGTATGAACTCGATCTATTTTGTTTTTGTAAATATGACTACCTCATCGTTCCTGATTCAGCTTTGTTGTGAGAGAAACATGTTTGCAGTGACAACTTAGAGATCATAGTTTCTGATGCCATGCTTAATTAGCTAGGAGCTTATAATGGTTTGTCTTGGATGCCAACATGAATTTCAAGATGATTATGATGTAGTATGATAGGATGGTATCCTCCTTTGAATGTTTCAAGTGGCTTGACTTGGCACATGTTCATGCATGTAGTTGAAACAAAATCAACATAGCCTCTATGATATTCATGTTTATGGTGATTTATGTCCTACTCATGCATGCACTCAATGTTGGTTAATTTCAATACATATTGATAATTGTTGTCGCTCTCTAGTTGGTTGCTTCCCAGTCTTTTGCTAACCTTCACTTGTACTAAGCGGGAATACTGCTTGTGCATCCACTTCCATAAACCCAAAGTTGTTCCATATGAGTCCACCATACCTACCTATATGCGGTATCTACCTGCCATTCCAAGTAAATTTGCATGTGCCACTCTCTAAACCTTCAAGTAATAATCGGTTTTGCATGCTCGAACCGCTCATGTGGCGACAAGGGTCGATCAGTATCTTCCATGCTAGGCGTGTTATCCTCGATACGTGTTTATTCACTATCATTCATGAGAAAGGGGCCGGTAATTGGAATGCCCAGTTCCATGCTCAAATCAAAAAGATAATTGCAAACAAAACTCCCCCTGGATTATTGTTGGTATGGACGGAACCCGAGGATTCGGCTAGTCGTGCAGTGTGATTGATCGGTGGTGGGGGAGTCAAAACTTTACTTTTCTGTTTGGGAACCGTCTATAGTATGTGTAGCATGGAAAATGGTGAAAACTCTTGGTCATTGCGTTGACAATGAAAGCATGCCACCCAAAATTATTTATCTCTGTCTTCAAATCTTGAGCTCTGGCACCTCTTCAAATCAATGCTTCCCTCTGCGAAGGGCCTATCTATTTATGTTTCTGTTGAGTCATCCTCTTCTCTCAAAAAGCACCAATTAGAGAGAACCTCCGTCATTTTTATGCTTTGCTTTTAATTGATATTGAGTATGACTGTGGCTGGATCTTCTTTGCCATGAATTTCAATGTTCAGTTAGCTCTTGGTCTTTGAAGGTGCTCTGCATTTATGTTTTGCGGTCTCACAAAGAGCTAGCGAGATACCATCTGTTCATATTGCTTCATGATTGCTTTTATTGAAGTGTTGACATTTGAAACTTACTATTATTGCTCGCTAGGTGATTATGCCATTGATATGAGTTCATGAGACCTAAATGTCATTGCGTATGTGGTTAGCTTATGATCTTGCTGAAAATCTGAATATGAGTTAGATATAATTAAAGCATCAAGATCAAACAGAGTTCGTAAAAGTTTTTCTTTTGTCTCTTTCAGTTTGTCAACTGAATTGCTTGAGGACAAGCAAGGCTTTAAGCTTGGGGGAGTTGATACGCCTCCATCGTATTTACTTTTCCAAACTGTTTTGCCCTTGTTTTGGACTCTCATTTGCATAATTTGAATGGAACTAACCCGGACTGACGCTGTTTTCAGCAGAATTGACATGGTGTTGTTTTTGCGCAGAAATAAAAGTTCTCGGAATGACCTAGAAATTTACGAGGATTTTTTGTGGAATATATCAAAAATACTGCTGCAAGAATCAACCGGACACGTGGAGTGAGGAGCCCACAAGCCCAGGAGGCGCGGGCCCCCCTGGCCGCGCCTCGCAAGCTTATGGGGCCCTCGGGGCTCCGCCGCCTCCAACTACAGCTCTATTTAGTCCCTTTTGCCCAGAAAAAAATCAAGGAGAAGACTTCATCGCGTTTTACGATACGGAGGCGCCGCCACCACCTGTTCTTCCTCTAGAGGGCAGATCTGGAGTCCGTTCTGGGCTCCGGAGAGGGGAGATCGTCGCCATCATCATCACCAACCTTCCTTCATCGCCAATTCCATGATGCTCTTCAATGTTCGCGAGTAATCTCATCGTAGGCTTGTTGGACGGTGATGGGTTGGATGAGATCTATCATGTAATCGAGTTAGTTTTGATGGGGATTGATCCCTAGTATCCACTATGTTCTGAGATTGATGTTGCTACTACCTTGCCATGCTTAATGCTTGTAACTAGGGCCCGAGTGCCATGATTTTAGATCTGAACCTATTATGTTCTTGTCAATATATGTGATTTCTTGATCCTACCTTGCAAGTTGTAGTCACCTACTATGTGTTATGACCCGGCAACCCCGGAGTGACAATAGTCGGTACCACTCCCGGAGATGACCATCGTATGAGGAGTTCATGTATTCACTAAGTGCTAATGCTTTGTTCCAGTTCTCTATTAAAAGGAGAACCTTAATATCCCTTAGTTTCCATTAGGACCCCGTTGCCATGGGAGGGATGGACAATAGATGTCATGCAAGTTCTTTTCCTTAAGCATGTATGACTATATACGGAATGCATGCCTACATTACATTGACGAACTGGAGCTAGTTACATATCTCCCCATGTTATAACTGTTGCATGATGAATGTCATCCGGCATAATTATCCATCACTAATCCAATGCCTACGATCTTTTCCTACTTGTCCTTGCTACGTTACTATTACCGCTACTGCTGTCACTGCTGCTATTGTTACTGCTACTGTTGTCACTACTGCTGATGTTACCATTGCTACTGCTACTATCACAGTACTTCGCTACTGAAACTTTGGTGTAGATACTAAGTCTTTCAGGTGTGGTTGAATTGACAACTCAACTGCTAATACTCGAGAATATTCTTTTGCTTCCCCTTGTGTCGAATCAACAAATATGGGTTGAATACTCTACCCTCGAAAACTGTTGTGATACCCTATACTTGTGGGTTATCACTCCCCCAGGGCTCCGCCATCGCCCCGAAGGGGCCCGTGAATCCTCTAGGCCTCGTCAAGCCAAGCACGGAGGCAGAGGCGTCACCAGGACGTGTTGCGCAAGAGGACGGCCCCGACGGTGCATCCCGACGCCTCTTGGGTGTTGGCACCCTCAAAGAGAAATGGTGACAGTGCACTCACTCGTTGATGGCAGCCCATCACCGTCACGTTGGTGTCGTTCGTGGCTCCGAAGGCCCCGCGCGTGCTTCAGTGCTTGAGGTATCCCTCCTGACTGCCATGGTAAGAAGAAAAGGGGGAGATGGTGATGTTTGCACAAGAATATCGGAGTAGCGCGGGACGAAGGCAGATAGGAGAAGATGTGTGGCGGCGGCTCTGCCCCTCGGGTGTGGCGGTTTTATAGGCACGACCGCAGTCCCCGAGGCATCATGGGAAGTGGAGGCGTTATGTGATGTTGGAAATATTCCCTAGAGGCAATAATAAATTAGTTATTATTATATTTCCTTGTTCATAATAACCATTTATTATCCAGGCTAGAATTGTATTGAGTGGAAACTCAAATACATGTGTGGATACATAGACAACACATTGTCCTTCGTGAGCCTCTAGTTGACTAGCTCGTTGATCAAAGATGGTCAAGGTTTCCTGGCCATAGACATGAGATGTCATTTGATATAGGGATCACATCATTAGGAGAATGATGTGATGGACAAGACCCAAACTATGAACGTAGCATATGATCACGTCAGTTTAGTGTTATTGTTTTCTGCATGTCAAAGTATTTGTTCCTATGACCATGAGATCATACAACTCCCGGACACTGAAGGAATACCTTGTGTGTATCAAACGTCGCAACGTAACTGGGTGACTATAAAGGTGCTCTACAGGTATCTTTGAAGGTGTTTGTTGGGTTGGCATGGATCAAGACTCGGATTTGTCACTCCGTATGACGGAGAGATATCTCGGGGCCCACTCGGTAATACAATATCACAATAAGCCTTGCAAGAAATGTGACTAAGGAGTTAGTCACGGGATCTTTTATTACGGAACAAATAAAGAGACTTGCCGGTAACAAGATTGAACTAGGTATGGAGATACCGACGATCGAATCTCGAGCAAGTAACATACCGACGGACAAAGGGGACAGCATACGGGATTAAATGAATCCTTGACATAGAGGTTCAACTGATAGAGATCTTCGTAGAATATGTAGGAACAATATGGGCATCCGGGTCCCACTATTGGTTATTGACCGGAGAATGTCTCAGGTCATGCCTACATAGTTCTCGAACCCGCACGGTGTGCACACTTAAGGTTCGGTGACGTTTCGGTATAGTTGAGTTATAGGTGTTGGTGACCGAAGGTTGTTCAGAATCCCGGATGAGATCTCAGACGTCATGAGGAGCTTTAGAATATTCCAAAGGTAAATATTGATATATAGGAAGTCATGTTTTAGTCACCGGAAAAGTTTCGGGCTCATCGGTAGTGTACCGGGAGTGCCAGGAGGGTACGTGGGGACCATCAGGAGGGGTGTGATGACCCAAGGGCTTCATGGGCTGTGAGAGGAGGCAAACCAGCCCTTGGTGGGCTGGCCGAAGCCTCCCCTAAAGTCTAACCCTAATTGCCACGTGCTCCCTCTACTTCATCTATATCGTTATCTCGTCTAGTCTAGTTCGGCGGTGCTTAGGCAAAGCCATGCTCGATTAGTTCACTACCACCACCACCACCATGCCACCGTGTTGGAGAACTCATCTACCTTTTCACCCCTCTTGCTGGATCAAGAAGGCGGTGATTGTCATTGCGTTGTATGTGTGCTGAACGCGGAGCTGCCGTCCATTCGGCACTAGATCAGGTTGGATCATGATGGGATCGCACGACGGATCGTGATGAGATCGCGGGACGGGCTGCGATTTGGATCGCGAAGATGTTCCACTACATCAACCGCATTATATAGCTTCCGCTTAGCAATCTACAAGGGTATGTAGATTAACTCTCCCCTCTCATAGATGGTCATCACAATGAATAGGTCTTGCGTGTGCGTAGGAATTTTGTTGTTTCCCATGCTACATTCCCCAACAGTGGCATCATGAGCTAGGTTAATGCATAGATGACATCTCTAGTAGAACACAAATGAGTTTGTGGGCGTTGATGTTCAATTTGCTTCCCTCCTTAGTCTTTTATTGATTCAGCGGTATTGTTGAATTGAAGTGGCCCAGACCCACATTACTTGTACGCTTACGAGAGACCAGTTTCATCGACTAACATGAACTTGTTGCATAAAGATGACTGGCGGGTGTATGTTTTTTTCAACTTTAGTTGAATTGTATTTGACCGAGGCGGTCCTTGAAGAAGGTTAAATAGCAATTTGCATATCACCGTTGTGGCTTTGTGTAAGTAAGATGCGATCATACTAGATACCCATAGAGCAACGTAAAATTTGCAACAACAAATTAGAGGGTGTCTAACTTGTTTTTGCAGGGTATGCATGTGATGTGATATGGCCAAAGACATGATATGATATATTGTATGTATGAGATGATCATGTTGTAATAGTTAAATATCGACTTGCACGTCGATGCTACAGAAACCGACAGGATCCATAGGGTTGTCTTTAAATTTATTGTGTGCCATAAGATGCTCTTTCTATATCGCTATGAAGTAGCTTTACTAGTAACAGCATAGTTAGCGCGACAACCTTGATGTCATCACAATGATGGAGATCATGGTGTGGTGCCGGTGACGATGGAGATCATGTCGGTGCTTTGGTGATGGAGATCACGAAGCACAAGTTCATAGGCATATCATGTCACTTATGATTTGCATGTGATGTTAATGCTTTTATGCACCTTATTCTTCTTAGGACGGCGGTAGCATTATAAGGTGATCCCTCACTAAAATTTCAAGATAAATTTGTGTTCTCGCCGACTGTGCACCATTGCGACAGTTCGTTGTCTCGAGACACCACATGATTATCGGGTGTGATAGAGTCAACATTCAAATACAACGGGTGCAAAACAGTTGCACACGCGGAACACTCGGGTTAAACTTGAAGAGCCTAGCATGTACAGACATGGCCTGAGAACACAAGAGACCGAAAGGTCGAGCATGAGTCATATAGTGGATATGATCAACATGGAGATGTTCACCACTAAAGCTAAACTAAACTCACGAGATGATCGGACTTGAGTTAGTGAGGTTAATATTCAAATGCCCATTTGAATATTTTAAACACCACTTGCAAAAATCCTAGAGGATTCAAATCAACTCCAAATAGAGTGATTCCAAATTCCAGAGTCTTCTAATACCATGCACTAATTTTGAAGCATTTGTCAACATTTTTATCTGGCATGCTTCTGTTGCCTTAAATAAATAGCTCTGTTGTGCTATTTATTCCATGTTAGAAAAACCGTAGGATATTCGTATCAACTCTGAATCCAGTGAAAAAACTTCCTAATTGTTTCTCAAATTATGATCTGTAAAATGAGTGCCTCCACTCATTTTTATCAGAATGTTTTCGGTAGCCTTCGCTAAGTATCACCTATTCCTCTTGCAGTCCATACAAAATTCCCTGGTGGTCCAAACCTCCTAGAGCAAGCTTCAGGTATTTTTCTTAGGACCAGAGAGGTCCGAGAAAAATAAAACTCCTATTTATATAGCACTTTTGTTTCTGCTTGTTGTGTGTCTTACTGTGATTGTTTCCGACTATAGTTAACGGGTAGATGGAGTACTCGGAATTGGAGGGGAAGACCTCGAAGACCCCGAGGACTTATGTGAGCAAGGCAAGCAACCCTTTGACCATGTCTGAGAAAATGTTTTATGCATGGCATGTAGAATAAATATTTTGCTGCATATGATCATGAGTATTCGGTAAACCATCGATATGGTGTTACCGGTGGCTTCTCTAGAGCACTTGCATTGAGCCTGACCCTACCATCTATGAGGGGACACTGACAAATATTGACAAGTAGTAGTAGTAGTAGTAGTGCTACGCATAGGACAAGCATATGCATGATGATGGTAAACAAGGTGGTATCAAATGTTTTACGAAAACCCCATCGGGTGCCACTAATGCCCGAGGGTCATGGTGTGGAGTTGGATGACCACTTGAGAAATAAGTGGTGTACCGGAAAAATTTATGTGCGTGGTTTCGGAAATGGGATTAGATTTATGATTTGTCGACCGTCCCAACCTTACATGTGCGACCACATTACCCCTTTATGGGACGGGGCTTGGTTGATTACTTTGGTCAGTGCTAGCAAAGATCCCGCATTACTAGTAGCGGGAGTGATATGTGGTCACTCTCGTGACGGGGTCGTACCAGGTAGGTCGACTATGCCGTTTTTGTGTGTTCCGGGCACACCGTTGGTCCCCGCATGGATGATACATTCTAGAGTTGGTGCTCGTAAGACGTACATCATGTGGACTCTTTGTCTAGAAACGTCAAAGGAAAGGCAATGATCGGGTACTTACCTCGGGTATGTTATATACCGCGAGTCGTGGATGACACGGAAGTTTCTCGGATCTCGTGGGTAAAGCGTGCAACCTCTGCACAGTGTAAAACTATTCGAATAGCTGATGTCCATGGTCAAGGATAGTTGGGTGGTGCTGCTTAAACTACGTCGAATCGTTTCCGCATAAACCAAGTGTGTGTGTGTGTGTGTGTGTGTCGAAAGGTGTTATCTAAGTAAGATGATATGAGAAGTTTGGTGACTTGGCATATAGGGTGAACCTCTGGTGTTCAACCCCTAGCAGATATGTTGATATCTGTGACCTGTTCTTATGAATACCATCTGGTTTATGATGCATGTCCATACAAGTAATTGATCATGATTATTTACAATAAAAACTTGCTTTTCATAAAGGCTGCATATTACTTTATTATCGTATCAACTGGACTATCCATATCACAGGTTGTTTGCGAGTACATTCAAAGTACTCATTGGCTTGCCATTGGTTATTTCATTGACCACATATGAGAGAACAAGAAATGGTGAAGAGTACCTTGGTGACGTTTCTGCGAGCTAGGACGCTTCCCAGTCAGAATGCGTGTAGGTTAAGGCTGATGGCATGGGTTCACGATTTCGACCAATATTTCCGCTATTGGTAAAGTTTGGTGTGTTGGCCTTCAAGGTCCTATATATGAAAGACTTGACCGCAATGGTGATCTATTGTATCAAACAGTATGTATGGATGTCAGACTCTTGTTATTCAGCTTCTGTGTGTTCGGGGTTACGATGCTTATGTAAAAAGGCTACGGCTGATGAGATCGAACCCAAAGCGTATAAATGCATCTTCATAGGATACCCAAAATAGTTGGGTGTACCTCCTATCTCAGATCCAAAAGCAATGTGTTTGTTTCAGGAAACGGGTCCTTTCTCTAGAAAGAGTTTCTCTTGAAAGAATTGAGTGTGAGGATGGTGGAACTAGATGAGGTTTTGAACCATCACTTCAACCAATGAGTAGCAGGGCGCATGAAGATGTTCCTGTGGCGCCTTCACTAGTTGAAGTGGGAAGCCAATGATGGTGATCATGAAGCTTCAGATCAAGTTACTTCCAAACCTGGTAGGTCGACAAGGACATGCACTACTCCAGAGTGTTACGGTAATACTGTCTTGGAGGTCATGTTGTTGGACAACAAATGAACCTACGAGCTATGGAGAAGCGATGGTGGGCCTGGATTCTGACCAATGGCTGGACGCCATGAAATCCAAGGTAGGGTCCATGTATGAAAACAAAGTGTAGACTTTGGAAGAGCTACTTGATGGTGGTAAGGCTTTTAGGTATAGATGGATATTTAAAAGGAAGACACACGATGATGGTAAACGTCACCATTAAGAAAGATCGACTTGTCGCAAAGATGATTCCGACAAGTTCAAGGAGTTGACTACAATGAGATATTCTCACTCGTAGCGATGCTAAAAGTATGTTGGAATTATGTTAGCAGTTGTTGCATTTTCAATTATGAAATCTTGCAGATGGATGTCAAAACATTGTTTCCTTGATGGTTTCCTTGAGGAAAGGTTGTATGTGATACAACCAAAAGGTTTCGTCGATCCTAAGGATGCTAACAAGTATGCAAGCTCCACCGATCCTTCTAAGGACTGGAGTAAGCATCTCGGAGTTCGAATGTGTGCTTTGATGAGATGATCAAAGATTTTGGGTTTATACAAAGTTTATGAGAAACTTGTATTTCCAAGGAAGTGAGTGGGAGCACTGTAGAATTTCTGATGAGTATATGTGGTTGACATATTGTTGATCGGAAATGATGCAGAATTTCAGGAAAGCATATAGGGTTGTTTGAAAAGTGTTTTTCAAAGAAAACCTGGATTAAGCTACTTGAACATTGAGCATCAAGATCTATAGAGATAGATCAAGATGCTTGATAAAACTTTCAATGAAATGCATGCCTAGACAAGTTTTTGATGGAGTTCAAAATAGATCGGCAAAGAAGGAGTTCTAAACTATGTTGTAAGGTGTGAAATTTGAGTAAGACTCAAAGCTAGACCACGATAGAAGAAAGAGAAAGGGCGAAGGTCGTCCCCTATTCATTAGTCGTAGGCTCTATAGCATGTTATGTTGTGTACCGCACCTGATGTGTGCGCTGCCATGAATCTGTCAAAGGGTACAAAAGTGATCCAAGAATGGATTACTGGTCAGTGTTCAAAAGTTATCCTTAGTAACTAGTGGACTAAGGATTTTTTTTTCTCGATTATGGAGGTGATATAAGAGTTCATCATAAAGGGTTATGTCGATGAAAGCTTTGACACTAATCTGGATGACTCTGCATAGTAAATCGAATTCGTACAGTGGAGCAGTCATTTGGAATAGTTGCAAATGGCACGTGGTAGCACCATCTATAGGATGATACAGAGATTTGTAAAGCACACATGGATCTAGAAGGTTCAGACCCGTTGACTAGAACCCTCTCTCACAAGCAACACATGATCAAACCGCAGAACTGTATCGGTGTTAGATTCATTACAATCACATAGTGATGTGAACTAGATTATTGACTCTAGTGCAAGTGGGAGACTGTTGGAAATTTTCCCTAGAGGCAATAATAAATTACTTATTATTATATTTCCTTGTTCATGATAATCATTTATTATCCATGCTAGAATTGTATTGATTGGAAACTCAATTACATGTGTGGATACATAGACAACACACTGTCCCTGCCGAGCCTCTAGTTGACTAGCTCGTTGATCAAAGATGGTCAAGGTTTCCTCGCCATAGACGTGAGATGTCGTTTGATAAAGGGATCACATCATTAGGAGAATGATGTGATGGACAAGACCCAAACTATGAATGTAGCATATGATCATGTCAGTTTATTGCTACTATTTTCTGCATATCAAAGTATACATTCCTATAACCATGAGATCATGCAAGTCCCGGACACCAGAGGAATACCTTGTGTGGATCAAACGTCGCAACGTAACTGAGTGACTATAAAGGTGCTCTACAGGTATCTCCGAAGGTGTCTGTTGGGTTGGCATGGATCAAGACTAGGATTTGTCTCTCCGTATGACGGAAAGGTATCTTGGGGCCCACTCGGTAATAAAACATCATAATGAGCCTTGAAAGCAATGTGACTAAGGAGTTAGTCATGGGATCTTGTATTACGGAACAAGTAAAGATACTTGCTAGTAACGAGATTGAACTAGGTATGGAGATACCGACGATCGAATCTCGGGGAAGTAACATACCGAAGGACAAAGGGAACAACATACGCGATTAACTGAATCCTTGACATAGAGGTTCAACCGATAGAGATCTTCGTAGAATATGTAGGAGCCAATATGGGCATCCAGGCCCCGCTATTGGTTATCGACCAGAGAATGTCTCAGGTCATGCCTACATAGTTCTCGAACCAGCAGGGTATGGACAATTAAGGTTCGGTGACGTTTCGGTGTAGTTGAGTTATAGGTGTTGGTGACCGAAGGTTGTTCGGAGTCCCAGATGAGATCCTCGACGTCACGAGGAGCTCCGAAATTGTCTGGAGGTAAAGATTGATACATAGGAAGTTTTGGTCACCGGAAAAGTTATGCGCTCATCGGTAGTGTACGGGGAGTGCCGGGAGGGTACAGGGGGACCACCGGGAGGGGTGTGACGACCCAAGTGCTTCATTGATTGTGAGAGGAGGCACACCAGCCCCTGATGGGCTGGCCGAAGCCTCCCCAAAGGGCCTATGCAGCTGGAGTGGAGGGATAAGGCAAAAGGGCCAAATTATAAGGAGTCGTAATAGGATTCCACCTCCCTTGTGGGAGGTGGATTCCTCCCTTGTTGGTTCGGCCGAACCTCTTTATAGTAGGGGACAAGGCTGCCTCCTCTCCCCTCCTCCTCTATATACTAGAGGTTTTAGAGGTGACGGCTAACCCTGTTGGGGAACGTAGTAATTTCAAAAAAAATCCTACGCCATACAAGGATCTATCTATGGAGAAACAAGCAACGAGTGATGGAGTAGAACATCTTCATACCTTTGAAGATTGCTAAGCGGAAGCATTACTATGAACGTGGTTGATGGAGTCGTACTCGCAGCGATTCAGATCACGATGGATTCCGATCTATGTGCCGAACAACGGCACCTCCGCGTTCAACACACGTGCAGCCCGATGACATCTCCAACGCCTTGAACCACCAAGGAGGGAGGAGAGGTTGAGGGAGAGAACTCCGGCAGCATGACGGCATGGTGGCGGTGGAGCTATGTGGTACTCCGGCATGGCTTCGCGAAGCTATGCGGAGGATGACGAGGAGGAAGGGTAGGGCTGCACCGAAAGAGAGGGAGAAGTTGTGTTGCAGCCCTCCCAAAAACCCCACTATATATAGGAGGGAGGGAGAGGTCCCGGCCACCCTAGGGTTTCCCCTAGGTGGTGCGCAGCCCCGTGGATGGGAGGCAAGGAGCGGTGGCTAGGGCAAGGATGGGTGGCGCCTAGGGTCGCTTGCCACCCAAGGCAAGCTCCCACGCCCTAGGGTTGCCCCCCTTTGGCCTCTCTTGCGCCTTGGGCTAGGGTGGGAGGCGCACCAGCCCATCTAGGGGCTGGTTACCTTCCACTCTTGGCTCATATAGCCTTTCGGGGCTAGTGGACCCCCGGAACCCTTTTGGTGGTCCCGGTACATTACTGGTGATGCCAGAAACACTTCGTTATCTAAATCCTCGCTTCCTATATATGAATCTTTACCTCCATACCATTCCGGAGCTCCTCGTGACGTCCGGGATCTCATCCGGGACTTCGAACAACCTTCGGTAACCACGTACACTATTTCCTTATAACCCTAGCATCATCGAACCTTAAATGTGTAGACCCTACGGGTTCGGGAAGCATGCAGACATGACCGAGACACCTCTTCGATCAATAACCAACAGCAGGGTCTAGATATCCATGTTGTCTCCCACATGTTCCACGATGATCTCATCGGATGAACCAAGATGTCAAGGATTAAATCAATCCCGTATACGATTCCCTTTGTCTACTGGTATACAGCTTGCCCGAGATTCGATCATCGGTATCTCCATACCTTGTTTAATCTCGTTACCGGCAAGTCTCTTTACTCCTTCCGTAACACATCACCCCGTGGCTAACTCCTTAGTCACATTGAGCTCAGTATGATGATGCATTACCAAGTGGGCCTAGAGATACCTCTCCGTCACACAAAGTGACAAATCCCAGTCTCGATTCGTACCATCCCAACAGACAGTTTCGGAGATACCTGTAGTGCACCTTTATAATCACCCAGTTACGTTGTAATGTTTGATACACCCAAAGCACTCCTACGGTATCCGGGAGTTGCACAATCTCATGGTCTAAGGAAATGATACTTGACATTAGAAAAGCTATAGCAGACGAACAACACGATCTAGTGTTATGCTTAGGACTAGGTCTTGTCCATCACATCATTCTCCTAATGATGTGATCCCGTTATCAATGACATCCAATGTCCATGATCATGAAACCATGATCATCTATTGATCAATGAGCTAGCCAACTAGAGGCTCACTAGGGACACATTATGATCTATATATTCACACATGTATTACTGTTTCCGGTTAATACAATTATAGCATGAGTAATAGACAATTAGCATGAACAAGGAAATATAATAATAACCACTTTATTATTGTTTGTATGGCATATTTCCAACAGTCTCCCACTTGCACTAGAGTCAGTAATCTAGTTACATTGTGATGAAACAAACACCCATAGTATTCTGGTGTTGATCATGTTTCGCTCGTGGAAGAGGTTTAGTCAACAGATCTACGACATTCAGATTTGTGTGTACTTTACAAATATCTATGTCTCCTTCGTGAATGTAATAACGGATGGACTTGAAGCGGCTGTTGATGTGCTTGGTCTTCCTGTGAAACCTGGGCTCCTTGGTTGTGGCAATAGCTCCAGTGTTGTCACAGAAGAGTGTCATCGGGCCCGACGCATTGGAAATCACTCCTAGGTCGGTGATGAATTCCTTCATCCATATGCCTTCCTGTGCGGCTTCCGAAGAAGCTATGTACTCCGCTTCACAGGTAGATGTTGCCATGACGCCTTGCTTGCAGCTACACCAGCTGACTGCCCCACCATTCAAAATATACACGTATCCGGTTTGTGACTTCAAGTCATCCAGATCCGTGTCAAAGCTAGCATCGGCGTAACCCTTTACGACGAGCTCTTCGTCACCTCCATAAACGAGAAACATTTCCTTAGTCCTTTTCAGGTGCTTAAGGATATTCTTGACCGCTGTCTAGTGTTCCATAGCGGGATCACTTTGGTACCTCCCTACCAAACATATGGCAAGGTTCACATCAGGTCTGGTACACGACAAGGCATACATAATAGAGCCTACGGCTAAAGCGTAGGGGATGTTACTCATCTTCTCTCTATCTTCTTCCATGGTTGGGCATTTAGTCTTGCTCAATCTCATACCTTGCAATACAGGCAAGAACCCCTTCTTTGCCTTATCCATACTGAACTTCTTCAATACCTTGTCAAGGAATGTACTTTGTGAAAGACCTATGGGACGTCTCGATTTATCTCTATAGGTCTTGATGCCTAACATATATGCAACTTCTCCAAGGTCCTTAATTAAAAACACTTGTTCAAGTAGGCCCTCACGCTCTCCAATAATTCTATATCATTTCCCATCCACAATATGTCATCCATATATAATATGAGAAATGCTACAGAGCTCCCACTCACTTTCTTGTAAATACAGGCTTCTCCATAAGTCTATATAAACCCAAAAGCTTTAATCACATCATTAAATTGAATGTTCCAACTCCGAGATGCTTGCACCAGCCCATAGATGGAGCGCTGGAGCTTGCATACCTTGTCAGCATTCTTTGGATCGGCAAAACCTTCCGGTTGCATCATATACAACTCTTCCTTAAGGAAGCCATTAAGGAATGCCGTTTTGACGTCCATTTGCTAAATTTCATAATCATAAAAGTAGCAATTGCTAACATGATTCGTACGTACTTCAGCATCGCTACGGGTGACAAAGTCTCATCGTAGTCAACTCCTTGAACTTATCAAAAACCCTTTGCGACAAGTCGAGCCTTATAGATGATCACATTACTCTTAGCGTCGGTCTTCTTCTTAAAGATCCATTTATTTTCTATGGCTTTCTGATCATCGGTCAAGTCTACTAAAGTCCATACTTTGTTCTCATACATGGATCCTATCTTGGATTTCATGGCCTCATGCCATTTGTTGGAATCTGGGCCCGCCATCGCTTCTTCATAGTTCGAAGGTTCATTGTTGTCTAACAACATGATTTCCATGACAGGATTGACATACCACTCTGGTGTGGAACTTCTAGGTTCAATAGCAACTTGATCCGAAGTTTCATGATCACCATCATTAACTTCCTCTCCAGTTGGTGTAGGCGCCACGGGAACATTTTCCCGCGCTGTGCTACTCTCCGGTTCGAGAGGAGGTACAATTACCTCATCAAGTTCCACTTTCCTCCCACTTACTTCTTTTGAGAGAAACTCTTTCTCTAGAAAGGATATGTACTTGGCAACAAAGACTTTGCTTTCGGATCTAAGATAGAAGGTGTACCCAGTAGTTTCCTTAGGGTACCCTATGAAGACGCATTTTTCCCCTTTGGGTTCGAGCTTCTCTGGTTGAAGTTTCTTCACATAAGCATCGCAGCCTCAAACTATCAGAAACGACAACTTAGGTTTCTTCCCAAACAATAATTCATACGACGTCGTCTCAACGTGCCCTATTTAAAGTGATTGTTGCGATTTCCAATGCATATCCCCAAAAAGATAGCGGTAAATCGTTAAGAGACATCATAGATCGCACCATATCCAATAAAGTGTGATTATGATATTCAGACACACCGTTAAGCTGCGGTGTGCTAGGCGGCGTGAGTTGTGAAACAATTCCACATTTCCTTAGGTGTGTGCCAAACTCGTGAATCAAATATTCTCCTCCACGATCAGATCGTAGACACTTAATTTTCTTGCCACGTTGATTCTCAACCTCACTCTGATATTCTTTGAACTTTTCAAATGTTTCAGACTTGTGTTTCATTAAGTAGACATACCCATATCTTCTTAAGTCATTGATACGTGTCCAACGTATCTATAATTTTTTATTGTTCCGTGCTATTATATTTTCAACTTGGGATGTTTTATATGCATTTATATGCTATTTTATATCATTTTTGGGACTAACCTATTAACTCAGTGCCTAGTGCCAGTTTCTGTTTTTTTCCGTGTTCTTGACCTTTTTTAGATAAGAATATTAAACGGAGTCCAAACGAAATAAAACCTTCGGGATGATTTTTTCCATAACAGAAGAGATCCAGAAGACTTGAGAACCAAGGTAGAAGGCCACGGAGGAGGCCACGAGCCCCCTAGGCGCGCCCCAGGGGGGGCGCTAGCAGGCTCGTGGGCCCCCCGTGCCTCCGTTGCCCTACCTCTTTCGCCTATAAATTCCCTAAAATCCCCAAACCAACAGAGAGAGCCACGAAAATACTTTTCCACCGCCGCAACTTATGTTTTCGCGAGATCTCATCTGGGGACCGTTCTGGTGCCCTGCCGGAGGGGATTCGGACACGGAGGGCTTCTTCATCAGCACCATTGCCTCTCCGACGATTCGTGAGTAGTTCACCACAGACCTTTGGGTCCATAGCTAGTAGCTAGATGGCTTCTTCTCTCTCTTGGATCTTCAATACAAAGTTCTCCATGATCTTCATGGAGATCTATCCGATATAACTTTCTTTTGCGGTGTGTTTGTCGAGATCCGATGAATTGTGTATTTATGATCAGATTATCTACGAATATTATTTGAGTCTCCTCTGATTTCTTATATGCATGATTCCATATCCTTGTAATTCTCTTCGAGTTATGGGTTTCATTTGGCCAACTTGATCTATAATTCTTGCAATGGGAGAAGTGCTTGGTTTTAGGTTCATACCGTGCGGTGTCCTCACCTAGTGATAGAAGGGGTAGCGAGGCAGGCATCATGTTGTTGCCATCAAGGGTAAAAAGATGGGGGTTATATCATATTCCATGAATTTATCCCTCTACATCATGTCATCTTGTTTAAGGCGTCACTTTGTTTGTTATGAACTTAATACACTAGATGCATGCTGGATAGCGGTCGATGTGTGGAGTAATAGTAGTAAATGCAGAAAGTATCGGTCTACTTGTCTCGGACGAGATGCCTATATATATGATCATTGCTTTAGATATCGTCATAACTTTGCACGATTCTATCAATTGCTCGACAGTAATTCGTTCACCCGCCGTAATACTTGCTATCATGAGAGAAGCCTCTAGTGAACACTATGCCCCCGGGTCTATTTTACACATTATATATTCAGATCTACGAACAAAAATACCAAAATACCAAAATACATTATATATTCAGATCTACGAAAATATTTGCCTTTCTTTATTTTGCCTTTTTGTTCGCCCCTTTCTTTTGCTTGCTTTCGGTTTGCTCGTGTGTGCTATCTTATTTATCCTCATGGCCCAACCAAATGATTACGATGCTTACTATAAAAAGTTGGAACAGATTGAAACTAGTGTTAAAAGCTTCATGTCTACACAGTTTGATCATAATAGTTACTTTGGTGGAGAACTAAGGGAGCAAAATTCTTTGATGTCTTATATGAATAAAGAGGTTGATGATATGGCCAAATAATTCCTTGCGTTAAATTCTCAATTTGCTCGTCTTCAAAAATTGGTAGGCCAGATTTCTGATAAACAAGCTACCTTAGTCAATAAAATGGCTGCAAAACCTGAAATATGATATGAGAATCACGAAGATCTTAAAGTGCTTGGTGTGACTCCTATTGAATCCTTGTTTTCTAATGTCAATCTTAATGATTATGGGGTTGGATGTGAATCCAGTTTGGTTGAGAAACGCCCCCAATGATTCGGAGTCTATTTATCTTGATGCTAAAAATACTAAAAGTGGAGTAGAGGATATCAAAACTTTGAATAGTGATGAAATTACTACTTTGGATTTCAAGGAATTTAATTATGATGGTTGCTCTTTGATTGAATGTATTTCCTTGATGCAATCCATGCTAAACTCTCCACATGCTTATAGCCAAAATAAGGCTTTTACCAAACATATCGTTGATGCTATGATGAAATCTCTTGAAGAGAAACTTGAGATGGAAATATCTATTCCTAGAAAACTTCATGATGAGTGGGAACCTACTATAAAAATTAATATTAAAAATTAGGAATGCCATGCTTTGTGTGATTTGGGTGCTAGTGTTTCCACAATTACAAAGTCTTTATGTGATGTTCTAGGTTTCAATGAGATTGATGAGTGCTCTCTTAATTTGCATCTTGTGGATTCTACTATTAAGAAACCTATGGAAAGGATCAATGATGTTCTTATTATTGCAAATAGGAACTATGTTCCCGTAGATTTCATTGTGCTTGATATTGATTGCAATCCGACATGTCCCATTATTCTTGGTAGACCTTTCCTTAGGACTATTGGTGATGTTATTGATATGAAGGAAGGGAATATTAAATTTCAATTTCCATTAAATAACGGAATGGAACACTTTCCTAGAAAGAAAATAAAATTGCCTTATGAATCCATTATGAAAGCTACTTATGGTTTGAGCACTAAAGATGACAACACTTGAATCTATTGCCTTACGCCAAGCTAAGGGCGTTAAAAAATAGCGCTTGTTGGGAGGCAACCCAATTAATAAATTTATTTTTGCTTTTTACTTTCTGATTTGTTGAGTCCACACCATCATGATTCTGTTATGATTGTGTTTTTTGTATTTTAATTAGTGTTTGTGCCAATTAAAACCTTTATGATTAGTTTTGGTGATAGTTGTTTAAGCATGCTGAAAAAGAGAGAAACTTTGTGCTCACGAAATTATTTTTAATTCCTATCCAGAAAGAGATTTTGAGTTGACTATTTTTCCTTCTCATTCATATGCAAATTTCCCTAATTTTAATAATTCTTTCAGACTGTTCTGTTTTTGACAAATTCTGTTTTTGTTGTGTTGATTGCTTATTTTGATGAAACTATGATTAGTATCGGGGGTACGAGCCATGGAGAAGTGATAATACAGTAAAATAACATCAATCTAAATGGAAATTAAGTTTACTACAGTACCTAAAAAGTTGGTGGTTTGTTTTCTTATGCTAATTATATCACGAGTTTCTATCTAAAGTTTTGTGTTGTGAAGTTTTCAAGTTTTGGGTGATGTTCTTATGGACAATGGAAAAAAGAGTGGAAAGAGACTAAGCTTGGGGATGCCCAAGTCATCCCAAGCCAAATTCAAGGACACCAAAAATCCTAAGCTTGGGGATGCCCTGGGAAGTCATCCCCTCTTTCGTCTTCAATCCTATATTTTTATTTACCACATGATATGTGTTTTGCTTGGAGCGTCGTGTATTATAGGAGTCTTTGCTTTTTGTTTTATCACAATCATCCTTGCTACACACCTTTTGAGAGGGACATGCACTCATCGTGAATTTGTTAGAATACTCAATGAGCTTCACTTATATCTTTTGAGTTAGGCAATTTAGCTCGCATGTGCTTCACTTATATCTTTTGAGCTAGATATTTTTGCTCCCATGAGCTTCACTTATATGTTTTGAGCTACATAATTTTGCTCGAGTGCTCCACTTAAATCTTTGTAGAGCACGGCGGTGTCATATTTTGTAGAAATAAAAACTCTCGATCTTCACTTATATCATTTTGAGAGTGCTCTCTCCTAGTAACTTGGTAATTGGCGTGTGTTATGAAATTAGTCCTAAATATGATAGGCATCCGAAGAGGATATAATAAAATCTTTCATATTCAAGTGCAATTATTAGTAAGAGAAGTTTGATTCCTCACAATTAGTTTTGAGATATGGATATGGTAATATTAGAGTTATGATAGTAGGGTGTTGTGAATCTAGAAATACTTGTGTTAAGGTTAGTGATTCCCGTAGCATGCACGTACGGTGAACCGCTATGTTAGGAAGTTGGAGCATAATTGATTTCTTGATTGTCATCCTTTGTGTGGCGGTCGGGATCGCGTGATGGTTAACTCCTACCAACCCTTCCCCTAGGAGTAAGCGTTTAGCACTTTGTTTCGATTACTAATAAAACTTTCGCAATAAGTATATGAGTTCTTCATGACTAATGTGAGTCCATGGCATAGATGCACTCTCACCCTTCCACCATTGCTAGCCTCTGTAGTGCCGCGCTACTTTCGCCGGTGCACCAAACCACCATATACCTTCCTCAAAACAGCCACCGTACATACCTATTATGGCATTTTCATAGCCATTCCGAGATATATTGCCATGCAACTTCCACTCTTCCGTCTCATGACATGTGCCATCACTTTCATATTGCCATTGCATGATCGTAATATAGCTAGCGAGATGTTTCAATGTCATACGCTAAGCTAGATCGTTGCACATCCCGGTACACTGCCGGGGGCATTTCATATAGCGTCATTATTGTTCTAAGTATGGAGTTGTAAGTAAATAAAAGTGTGATGATCATCATTATTAGAGCATTGTCCCATGTGAGGAAATAATAAAAGAGGCCAGCGAAGCCCAAATAAAAAAAGAGGCCATAGATGCCCACCAAAAAAATGAGAGAAAAAGAGAGAAGGGACAATTCTACTATCTTTTTCCACACTTGTGCTTCAAAATAGCACCATGTTATTCTTGATAGAGAGTCTCTTGTTCTGCCACTTTCATATACTAGTGGGAATTTTCATTATATAACTTGGCTTGTATATTCCAATGATGGGCTTCCTCAAAATTGCCCTAGGTCTTCGTGAGCAAGCAAATTGGGTGCACACCCACTAGTTTTTATTTTTGAGCTTTCATACACTTATAGCTCTAGTGCATCCATTGCATGGCAATCCCTACTCATTCACATTGATATCTATTGATGGGCATCTCCATAACTCGTTGATACGCCGAGTCGATGTGACCATCACCTCCTTTTTGCCTCACAACCTCCACCACACTCTATTCCACCTATAGTGCTATATCCATGGCTCACGCTCATGTATTGCGTGAAAGTTGAAAAAGTTTAAGAAAGTAAGAGTGCGAAAACAATTACTTTGCCAATACCAAGGTTGTGCATGATTTAAATTCGTTGTGTGGGGATGATGGAGCATAGCCAGACTATATGATTTTGTAGGGATAACTTTCTTTGGCCTTGTTATTTCAAAAGTTCATGATTACTTTGCTAGTATGCTTGAAGTATTATTGTTTTCATGTCAATATTAAACTATTGTTTTGAATCTTATGGATCTGAACATTCATGCCACAATAAAGAAGTTACAAAGAACAAATATGTTAGGTAGCATTCACCATCAAAAATTCGGTCTTTATCACTTCCCTACTCGAGGACGAGCAGGAGTTAAGCTTGGGGGTGCTTGATACGTCTCCAACGTATCTATAATTTTTTATTGTTCCGTGCTATTATATTATCAACTTGGGATGTTTTATATGCATTTATATGCTATTTTATATCATTTTTGGGACTAACCTATTAACTCAGTGCCCAGTGCCAGTTTCTATTTTTTCGTGTTTTCGACATTTTTCAAATAAGAATATTAAATGGAGTCCAAACAGGATAAAACCTTCGGGATGATTTTTTCCATAACAGAAGAGATCCAGAAGACTTGAGAACCAAGGCAGAGGGCCACAGAGAAGGCCACGAGCCCCCTAGGAGCGCCTAGCAGGATCGTGGGCCCCCCGCGCCTCCTTTGTCCTACCTCTTTCGCCTATAAATTCCCTAAAGTCCCCAAACCAACAGAGAGAGCCACGAAAATACTTTTCCGCCGTCGTAAGCTTCTGTTTCCACGAGATCCCATCTGGGGACCGTTCTGGTGCCCTGCCGGAGGGGGATTCGGCCACGGAGGGCTTCTTCTTCAACACCATTGCCTCTCCGATGATGCGTGAGTAGTTCACCACAGACCTTCGGGTCCATAGCTAGTAGCTAGATGGCTTCTTCTCTCTCTTGGATCTTCAATACAAAGTTCTCCATGATCTTCATGGAGATCTATCCGATGTAACTTTCTTTTGCGGTGTGTTTGTCGAGATCCGATGAATTGTGGATTTATGATCAGATTATCTACGAATATTATTTGAGTCTCCTCTGATTTCGTATATGCATGATTTTGTATCCTTGTAATTCTCTTCGAGTTATGGGTTTCGTTTGGCCAACTTGATCTATAATTCTTGCAATGGGAGAAGTGCTTCGTTTTAGGTTCATACCGTGTTGTGTGCTCACCTAGTGATAGAAGGGGTAGCGAGGCACGCATCATGTTGTTGCCATCAAGGGTAAAAAGACGGGGGTTATATCATATTGCATGAATTTATCCCTCTACATCATGTCATCTTGCTTAAGGTGTTACTCTGTTTGTTATGAACTTAATACACTAGATGCATGTTGGATAGTGGTCGATGTGTGGAGTAATAGTAGTAGATGCATAAAGTATCGGTCTACTTGTCTCGAACGTGATGCCTATATGTATGATCATTGCCTTAGATATCGTCATGACTTTGCACGATTCTATCAATTGCTCTACAGTAATTCGTTCACCCACTTTAATACTTGCTATCATGAGAGAAGCCTCTAGTGAACACTATGCCCCCGGGTCTATTTTACACATTATATATTCAGATCTACATACAGAAATAGCTTGCTGCACTTTTATTTATTTATTTATATTTACCTATTATCACTATCAGATCTCACCTTGCAAGTAATCGTAGAGGGATTGACAACCCCTTTATCGCGTTGGGTGCAAGTTTGTTTGTCTTTGCGCAGGTGCCTTGGTGCCTCATCTTGATACTCCTACTAGATAGATACCTTGGTTCTCAAACTATGGGAAATACTTATCTCTACTTTGCTGCATCACCCTTTCCTCTTCAAGGGAAAAACCAACGCAAGCTCAAGAAGTAGCAGTCATCAGTGAGGGCGAGAACATAATGATAGCCACCGCGAGCCTCAACGTTCATTGGACCGCGTACATCGGTATTTATTATTTCCAATAAGTTGGTCACTTGCTCCATTATTTCGGATAACGGAGTCTTGGTCATCTTGCCCATGAGGCACGGTTCGCATGTGTCAAATGATTCAAAATCAAGAGACTCCAAAAGTCCATCGGTATGGAGTTTCTTCATGCGCTTGACACTGATATGACCAAGGCAGTAGTGCCACAAGTATGTGGGAGTATCATTATCAACATATCATATTTTGGTACTCGCACGATGAATATGTGTAACATCACGTTCGAGATTCATAAAAAATAAACCATTGACCAACGGTGCATGACCATATAACATCTCACTCATATAAATAGAACAACCATTATTCTCAGATTTAAATGAGTAGCCATCTCGCATCAAGCAAGATCCTGATACAATGTTCATTCTTAAAGCTGGTACTAAATAATGATTATTAAGGTTTAAAACTAATCCCGAAGGTATATGTAGAGGTAACGTGCCGACGGCGATCACATCGACCTTGGAATCATTCCCGGCGCGCATCGTCACCTCGTCCTTAGCCAGCCTTCGCTTATTCCGCAGTTCCTGCTTTGAGTTGCAAATGTGAGCAACAACACCGATATCAAATACCCAGGAGCTCCTACGAGCGCTGGTAAGGTACACATCAATAACATGTATATTATATATACCTTTGACGTTGCCGACCTTCTTGTCCGCTAAGTACTTGGGGCAATTCCGCTTCGAGTGACTGGTTCCCTTGCAATATTAGCACTTAGTCTCAGGCTTGGGTCCATTCTTTTTCTTCTTCCCGGCAACAGGTTTACCAGGCGTGGCAATAGCTTTGCCGTCTTTCTTGAAGTTCTTTTTTCCCTTGCCTTTCTTGAAACTAGTGGTCTTATTGATCATCAACACTTGATGCTCTTTCTTGATTTCTACCTCTGCAGATTTCAGCATCAAGTACAACTCGGGAATGGTCTTCTCCATCCCTTGCATGTTGTAGTTCATCACAAAGCTCTTGTAGCTAGGTGGAAACGACTGCCGGATTCTGTCAATGAACGCATCATCCAGAAGTTCAACTCCCAGTTGAGTCAGGCGACCGTGCAACCTAGACATTCTGAGTATATGCTCATTGACAGAACTATTCTCCTCCAAATTACAGCTGAAGAACTTGTCGGAGACCTCATATCTCTCGACCTGGGCATGAGCTTGAAAAACTAGTTTCAGTTCCTGGAACATCTCATATGCTCTGTGTTGCTCAAAACGCCTTTGGAGCCCCGGTTCTAAACTGTATAGCATGCCGCACTTAACCAAAGAGTAGTCATCACTCCACGACTGACAGGCGTTCAAAACGTCCTGGGCTGCCGCCGGAATGGGAGGGTCACCTAGCGGCGCATCAAGGACATAAGCCTTCTTGGATGCAATGAGAATGAGCTTTAAGTTACGGACCCAGTCCGCATAGTTGCTGCCATCATCTTTCAGCTTTGTTTTCTCAAGGAACGCATTGAAATTAAGGTTGACAGGTGTGTTGGCCATTGGATCTACAATATTTGTAAAGACAACTATTAGACTAATTTCATGATAACTAAGTTCATCTAATGAAATTACATCCAAGTGTGACATGATCCACGTCGACTAGCCCATGTCCGATCATCACATGAGACGGACTAGTCATCGATGGTGAGCATCTCCATGCTGATCGTATCATCCATACGACTCATGTTCGACATTTCGGTCTCCCGTATTCAAGGCCATGACTGTACATGCTAGGCTCGTCGAGTCAACCTAAGTGTTTTGCATGTGTAAATCTGGCTTACACTCGTTGTATGCAAACGTTAGAATCCATCACACCCGATCATCACGTGGTGCTTTGAGACAACGATCCTTCGCAACGGTGCACATTTAGGGGAATACTTATCTCGAAATTTTATGAGGGGTCATCTTATCTTGCTACCGTCATTCTAAGCAATAAGATGAAAAACATGATAAACATCACATGCAATAATATAGTGACATGATATGGCCATTATCATCTTTCCTCGTTCGATCTCCATCTTTGGGGCATCGCATGATCATCATCATCACCGGCATGACACCATGATCTCCATCATCATGATCTCCATCATTGTGTCTTCGTGAAGTCATCTCGCCAACTATTACTTCTACTACTATAGCTAATCGTTAGCAATAAAGTAAAGTAGTAACCACATGGTGTTGCATCTCATACAATAAATCAAGACAACTCATATGGCTCCTGCCGGTTGTCATACTCATCGACATGCAAGCCGTGAATCCCATTACAAGAACATGATCAATCTCATACATCACATATGTAACATCACATCCTTTTGGCCATATCACATCACGTGGCATACCCTGCAAAAACAAGTTAGACGTCCTCCAATTTTTGTTGCAAGTTTTACATGGCTGATTTGGGTTTCTAGTAAGAATGCTTCTTACTAGAAACATCACATCCTTTTGGCCATATCACATCACGTAGCATACCCTGCAAAAACAAGTTAGACATCCTCCAATTTTTGTTGCAAGTTTTACATGGCTGATTTGGGTTTCTAGTAAGAATGCTTCTTACCTACGTGATAGCTACATATGGCAAAGATATTTACCCTTCATAAGGACCCTTTTCATCGAATCCAATCCGACTAAATTCGGAGAGTCAGACACTCGCTAGCTACCTTATGCACCAAGTGCATGTCAGGCAGTGGAACGAGTCTCACGTAAGCTTACGTGTAAAGTTGGTCCAGGTCGTTTCATCCCACAATACCGCCGGAAAAAGATAAGACTAGTAACGGCAAGCAATTGACAAAATCAGCGGCCACAACTTTTGTGTTCTACTCGTGCATAGAATCTATGCATAGAACCTTGGCTTGGATGCCACTTTTGGGGAACGTAGTAATTTCAAAAAACAATCCTATGCCATACAAGGATCTATCTATCGACAAACAAGCAACGAGTGATTGGGTACAGTATCTTCATACCATTGAAGATTGCTAAGCGGAAGCGTTACTATAAACGCGGTTGATGGAGTCGTACTCGCAGCGATTCACATCGCGGTGGATTCCGATCTATGTGCCGAACAACGGCACCTCCGCATTCAACACACGTGCAGCCCGATAACGTCTCCAACGCCTTGAACCAGCAAGGAGGGAGGAGAGGTTGAGGGAGAGAGCTCCGACAGCATGACGGCGTGGTGGCGGTGGAGCTACGTGCTACTCTGGCAGGGCTTCGCCAAGCTATGCGGAGGACGAGTAGGAGGAAGGGTAGGGCTGCGCCGAGAGAGAGGGAGAAGTTGTGTTGCAGCCCTCCCAAAACCCCCACTATATATAGGAGGGAGGGAGAGGGGTCGGCCACCCTAGGGTTTCCCTTAGGTGGTGCGACAGCCCCCCTAGATGGGAGGCAAGGGGCGGCGGCTAGGGCAAGGAGGGGTGGCGCACTAGGGGCGGCTTGCCACCCAAGGCAAGCCCCCATGCCCTAGGGTTGCCCCCCACTGGCCTCTCTTGCGCCTACGGCTGGGGTGGGAGGAACACCAGCCTATCTAGGGGTTGGTTCCCTTCCACTCTTGTCCCATATAGCCTTTCGGGGCTAGTGGACCCTCGAAACCCTTTCGATGGTCCCGGTACATTACCGGTGATGCCCGACACACTTCCGGTATCCAAATCATCTCTTCATATATATGAATCTTTACCTCCAGACCATTCTGGAGCTCCTCGTGACATCTGAGATCTCATCAAGGACTCCGGACAATCTTCGGTAACCACATACACTATTTCCCTATAACCCTAGCATCATCGAACCTTAAATGTGTAGACCCTATGGGTTCAGGAAGCATGCACACATGACCGAGACACCTCTCCGATCAAGAATCGACAGAGGGGTCTGAATATCCATGTTGGCTCCCACATGTTCCACGATGATCTCATCGAATGAACCACGATGTCAAGGATTCAATTAATCCCGTATACGATTCCCTTTGTCTACCGGTATACAACTTGCCCAAGATTCGATTGTTGGTATCCCCATACCTTGTTCAATCTTGTTACCGGCAAGTCTCTTTACTCGTTCCGTAACACATCATCCCGTGGCTAACTCCTTAGTCACATTGAGCTCAGTATGATGATGCATTGTCGAGTGGGCCCACAGATACCTCTATGTCACATGGAGTGACAAATCCCAGTCTCGATTCGTACCAGCCCAACACACACTTTCGGAGGTACCTGTAGTGCACCTTTATAATCACCCAGTTATGTTGTGACGTTTCATACACCCAAAGCACTCCTACGATATCTGGGAGTTGCACAATCTCATGGTCTAAGGAAACGATAATTGACATTAGAAAAGCTTTAGTAGACGAACAACACGATCTAGTGATATCCTTAGGATTGGATCTTGTCCATCACATCATTCTCCTAATGATTTGATCCCGTTATCAATGACATCCAATGTCCATGATGAGGAAACCATGATCATCTATTGATCAAGAAGCTAGCCAACTAGAGGCTCACTAGGGACACATTATGATCTATATATTGACACATGTATTACTGTTTCCGGTTAATACAGTTATAGCATGAATAATATACAATTACCATGAACAAGGAAATATAGTAATAACCACTTTATTATTGCCTCTAGGGCATATTTACAACAAACATCAATTGCCACGTGCTCCCTCTACTTCATCTAGATCGTTATCTCCTCTTGTCTAGTTCGGCGGTGCTTAGGCGAAGCCCTACTGGATTAGTTCACCACCACCGCCATCACCACCACAACGTCGTGTTGGAGAACTCATCTACCTCTCCGCCCCTATTGCTGGATCAAGAAGGCGGTGATCTTCATCGAGCTGTACGTCTGCTGAACGCGGAGATGTCGTCCGTTCGGCACTAGATTGGGATGGATCGTGATGGTATCACAGGATGGGCTGCAATTTGGATCGCAAGGATGTTCCACTACATCTACCGCGTTATATACGCTACTGCTTAGCAATATACAAGGGTATGCAGATTCACTCTCCCCTCTCATAGATGGTCATCACCATGAACAGTTCGTGCATGTGCGTAGGAAATTTTTTGTTTGCCATGCTACATTCCCCAACATGCGCTCCATCAAGCGCCACGTGACATGCCTGGCCCATGGACGGTTATGGCTCGCGTCGCCGTGTTCCCCCCAACAGGCCACTCCGTGCATACCGCGGGCCCAAGAGCAGTCTTATGCAGGAAGAAAGGCGCAAGCGGGTGCCGTTAATCAAGGAAGAGCAATGATGAACGGTGCTACGTGATACGTCTCGAACGTATCTATAATTTTTTATGGTTCCATCTATTATCTTGTCAAACTTTGGATGTTTTGTATGCATTTTATATCTTTTTGGGGACTAACATATAAACTTAGTGCCAACTGCCAGTTCCTGTTTTTTCCGTGTTTTTGACTTTTTTCACAGGTGAATATTAAACGGAGTCCAAATGGAATGAAACCTCCAAAATGGTTTTTTCTGGAACAAAATATACTTGGCAAGCTTGTGGGCCCCCTATGGCTCCTTTGCCCTACTTCTTCCACCTATAAATCCCCGAAAAATCTGCAAGCTTCTGTCTCCGCAAGATCCCATCTGGGGCACGTTCTGGTGCCCCGCCGGAGGGGAATTCTGACACTTAGGGCTTCTTCATCAACACCATTGCCTCTCCGATGATGCGTGAGTAGTTCACCATAGACCTTCGGGTCCATAGCTAGTAGCTAGATGGCTTCTTCTCTCTCTTGGATCTTCAATATAAAGTTCTCCATGATCTTCATGGAGATCTATCTGATGTAATCCTCTTTTGCGGTGTGTTTGTCGAGATCCGATGAATTGTGGATTTATGATCAGATTATCTATGAATCTTATTTGAGTTTCTTCTGATCTCTTATATGCATGATTTCATATCCTTGTAATTCTCTTCGAGTTGTGGGTTTTGTTTGGCCAACTTGATCTATGATTCTTGCAATGGGAGAAGTGCTTGGTTTTGGGTTCATACTGTGCGGTGATCTCACAAAGTGACAGAAGGGGTAGTGAGGCACGCATCGTGTTGTTGCCATCAAGGGTAAAAAGATGGGATTTATATCTATTGCATGAATTTATCCCTCTACATCATGTCATCTGGCTTAAGGCGTTACTATGTTTGTCATGAACTCAATACACTAGATGCATGCTGGATAGCGGTCGATGTGTGGAGTAATAGTAGTAGATGCAGAAAGTATCGGTCTACTTGTCTCAGACGTGATGCCTATATGTATGATCATTGCCTTAGATATCGTCATGACCTTGCGCGGTTCTATCAATTGCTCGACAGTAATTCGTTCACCCACCGTAATATTTGCTATCATGAGAGAAGCCTCTAGTGAACACTATGGTCCCCGGGTCTACTTAACATCATATTTTTAGCCCTACACTTTTACTTTGTTGCACTTTACGCCTTCATATCTCACCTTGCAATCAATCATCAAGGGATTGACAACCCCCTTGTAGCGTTGGGTGCAAGTTTGCTATTTTTGCGCATGTACTTTGGAGACTTGGCTTGATACTCCTACTCGATTGATACCTTGCTTCTCAAACTAAGGGAAATACTTACTGCTGCTGTGCTGCATCACCCTTTCCTCTTCAAGAAAAAAACCAACGCAAGCTCAAGAGGTAGCAAGAAGAATTTCTGGCACCGTTGCCGGGGAGCATCAAGTCAAGAATAGTCTTCCTCCAACGTGTCAATCTCTGGCACCGGGAATTATTCTAAGTGAAGCTTATCCAAGTAACCTTCGCAAACTCATCTCTTGCATATACTTTTTTGCCTCTCGTTTTCCTCTCCCCCACTTCTGAAAAACAAAAATTTACAAAAATATTTGCCTTTTTCGTTCGCCCTTTTCTTTCGCTTGCTTTCTGTTCGCTTCTGTGCTTGTCTGCTTGTTGAAGTCACCATGACTGAAAACACCAAACTTTGTGACTTCTCGAATACTAATAATAATGATTTTATTAGTACTCCGATTGCTCCCGCCACTAGTGCGGAATCATATGAAATCAATGCTGCTTTGTTGAATCTTGTTATGAAAGAGAAATTCTCCGGCCTTCCTAGTGAAGATGTCGCATCCCATCTTAATACCTTCATTGACTTATGTGATATGCAAAATAAGAAAGATGTGGATAATGATGTGATTAAATTGAAGCTTTTTCCGTTCACATTGCGAGATCGAGAAAAAACTTGGTTTTCATCTTTGCCCAAAAATAGTATTGATTCTTGGAACAAGTGCAAAGATGCTTATATATCCAAGTATTTTCCACCGGCTAAGATTATCTCTCTCCATAATGATATCATGAATTTTAAGCAACTATATCATGAACATGTTGCACAATCTTGGGAGAGAATGAAATTGATGATTAGAAATTGTCCCGCTCATGGCTTGAGTCTTTGGATGATTATACAAATCTTCTATGCTGGTTTGAATTTTGCTTCTAGAAATATCATTGATTCTGCCTCCGGTGGAACTTTCATGGAAATCACATTAGGAGAAGCCACAAAACTACTAGACAATATCATGAAAAACTATTCTCAGTGCCACACTGAAAGGTCACCTACTAGTAAAAAAGTGCACACTATAGAAGAAATAAACTCGTTGAGTGCAAAATGGATGACTTAATGAAATTGTTTGCTAGTAAAGATGCTCCTTTAGATCCAAATGATATGCCCTTGTCTTCCTTGACTGAGAGTAGCAATGAGATCTTGGATGTTAATTTAGTTGGTAGGAATAATTTTGGCAACAACAATGCTTTTAGAGGAAACTATATTCCTAGGCCTTTTCCTAGTAATCCCTCTAATAACTTTGACAATTCCTACAACAATGCTCATGGAAATTACAATAAAATACCCTCTGGTCTAGAGAGTAATATTAAAGAGTTTATCAACTTGCAAAAGATTTTCAATGCATCCATAGAGGAAAAACTACTCAGAATTGATGATTTGGCTACGAGCGTTGATAGAATGTTTCTTGATATTGATTCTTTGAACGTGAGATGTGCTCCTTACAAGATCAATATGGATGAAACTTTGAAAGCTATGCGTGTTTCCATGAATGAGAGTAAAGAAGCAACCGCCCAAATTCGTGCGAGACATGAATGGCTTAAAAAGGCGTGTTCTCGTGATCAGAATCACGAAGATCTTAAAGTGCTTGGTGTGACTCCCATTAAATCCTTGTTTTCTAGTGTCAAACCTAATGATGATGGGGCTGGATACGAATCCACTTGGGTTGAAAAACGCCCCAATGATTCGGAGTCTATCTATCTTGATGCTAAAAGCATTGAAAGTGGAGTAGAGGATATCAAAACTTTGAGTAGTAATGAAACTACTACCTTGGATTTCAAGGAATTCAATTATGATAGTTGCTCTTTTATTGAATGTATTTCCTTGATGCAATCCATGCTAAACTCTCCACACGCTTATAGCCAAAACAAGGCCTTTACCGATCATATCGTCGATGCTATGATGAAATCTCTTGAAGAGAAACTTGAATTGGAAGTTTCTATTCCTAGAAAACTTCATGATGAGTGGGAACCTACTATGAAAATCAAGATCAAGAACTATGAATGCAATGCTTTGTGTGATTTGGGTGATAGTGTTTCCGCGATTCCAATGTCTTTATGTGATGTTCTAGGCTTCAATGAGATTGATGAGTGCTCTCTTAATTTGCATCTTGCGGATTCTACTGTTAAGAAACCCATGGGAAGGATCAATGATGTTCTTATTATTGCAAATAGGAACTATGTACCCATGGATTTCATTGTGCTTGATATTGATTGCAATCCAACATGTCCTATCATTCTTGGTAGACCTTTCCTAAGGACTATTGGTGTTGTCATCGATATGAAGGAAGGGAATATTAGATTTAAATTTCCATTAAAGAAGGGCATGGAACATTTTCCTACAAACAAAATAAGATTGCCTTTTGAATCCATGATGAGGGCTACTTATGGTTTGAGTACCAAGGACGACGATACGTGATTCTTTCGCCTTATGCTTAGCTAAGGGCGTTAAACAATAGCGCTTGTTGGGAGGCAACCCAATGAATTTATCTTTGCTTTCTGTTTTGTTGCGTCCACACCATCATAATTCTGTTATGATTGTGTTTTTTGTGTTTCTTTTTGTGTTTGAGCCAAGTAAAACCTTTATGACTAGTTCTGGTGATGGTTGTTTGATCATGCTGGAAAAAGACAGAAACTTTTCGCTCACAAAATTATTTTTCATTTTTATCCAGAAAGAGATATTGATTTCATTCTTTTTGCTGCTGATTTATATGCCAATTTCCCAAAGTTTCGTAATGTTTCAGAATTTTTGAGATACCAGAAGTATACGAAGTATACAGATTGCTACAGACTGGTTTGTTTTTGACAGATTCTATTTTTGTTGTGTTGATTGCTTATTTTGATGAAACTATGGATAGTATCGGGGGGTACTAGCCATGGAAAAGTGAGAATACAGTAATCTAACACCAATATAAATATAAATCAAGTTTGCTACAGTACCTAAAGAGGTGGTAGTTTATTTTCTTATGCTAATGATATCATGAGTTTCTGTTTAAGTTTTGTGTTGTGAAGTTTTGAAGTTTTGGGTGATGTTGTCATGGACAACAGGATAAAGAGTGGAAAGATCTCAAGCTTGGGGATGCCCCGGGAAGGCATCCCCTCTTTCGTCTTCAATCCATCAGTAACATTACTTGGAGCTATATTTTTATTCACCACATGATATGTCTTTTGCTTGGAGCGTTGTGTATTATAGGAGTCTTTTCTTTTTGTTGTGTTACAATAATCCTTTCTGCACACCTTTTGAGAGAGACATGCACTCATCGTGAATTTGCTAGAATACTCATTGAGCTTCGCTTATATCTTTTGAGTTAGGCAATTTAGCTCACATGTGCTTCACTTATATCTTTTGAGATAGATAAATTTGCTCTAAGTGATTCACTTAGATCTTTTAGAGCACGGCAGTGTCATATTTTGGAGAAATAAGAACTCTCGATCTTCACTTATATCTTTTTTAGAGTGCTCTCTCTGAGTAACTTGGTAGTTGGCTTGTGCTATGAAAGTAGTCCTAAAGATGATAGGCATCTAAAGAGGATACAATAAAACTTCCATATTCTTGTGCATTGATTAGAAAGAGAAGTTTGAGTCCTCTCAGTTAGTTATGAGACATGGATTTGGTAATATTAAGAGTCATATTAGTAAGGTGTTGTGAATCTAGAAATACTTGTGTTGAAGTTAGTGATTCTCATAACATGCACGTATGGTGAACCGCTATGTTAGGAAGTCGGAGCTTAATCGAATTATTGATTGTCATCCTCTGTGTTGCGGTCGGGATCGCATGATGGTTAACACCTACCAACCCTTCCCCTAGGAGTATGCGTTTAGCACTTTGTTTCGATTACTAATAAAAACTCTCGCAATAAGTATGTGAGTTCTTCATGACTAATGTGAGTCCATGGTATAGATGCACTTTCACCTTCCACCATTGCTAGCCTCTCTAGTGCCGCGCAACTTTCGCCGGTACACAAAACCATCATAGACCTTCTCAAAACAGCCACCATACCTACCTATCATGGCCTTTACATAGCCATTCCGAGATATATTGCCATGCAACTCCCACCGTTCCATCTCATGACATTTGCCGTCACTTTCATATTTCCATTGCATGATCGTAAGATAGCTAGCGAGTCATACTCTAAGCTAGATCGTTGCACATCCCGGTACACTGCCGGAGGCATTTCTTATAGAATCATCATTGTCCTAAGCATTGAGCTGTGAGTAAATAAAAGTGTGATGATCATCATTATTAGAGCATTGTCCCATGTGAGGAAATAAAAAAGAGGCCAAAGTTGCCCACACAAAAAAATATGGAAAGAGGCCAAAGGGCCCAAACAAAAAAAAGAGAGAAAAAGAGAGAAGGGACAATGCTACTATCTTTTTCCACATTTGTGCTTCACAATAGCACCATGTTCTTCATGATTGAGAGTCTCTTGTTTTGTCACCACCATATACTAGTGGGAATCTTCATTATATAACTTGGCTAGTATATTCCAATGATGGGCTTCCTCAAAATTTCCCTAGGTCTTCGTGAGCAAGCAAGTTGGATGCACACCCACTAGTTCTCCTTTTGAGCTTTCACACACTTATAGCTCTAAGTGCATCCGTTGCATGGTAATCCCTACTCATTCACATTGATATCTATTGATGGGCATCCCCATAGCCCTTTGATACACCGAGTCAATGTGACCATCTCCTCCTTTTTGCCTCACAACCTCCACCACACTCTATTCCACCTATAGTGTTATATCCATGGCTCACGCTCATGTATTGCATGAGAGTTGAAAAAGGTTTGAGAAAGTAAGAGTGTGAAAACAATTCTTGGCCAATACCGGGGTTGTGCATGATTTAAATTCGTTGTGTGGGGATGATGGAGCATAGAGACTATATGATTTTGTAGGGATAACTTTTTTGGCCTTGTTGTTTCGAAAGTTCATGATTACCTTGCTAGTTTGCTTGAAGTATTATTGTTTTCATGTCAATAGCAAACTATTATTTTGAATCTTACGGATCTGAACATTCATGTCACATGAAAGAAGTTACAAAGGACAAATATGCTAGGTAGCATTCCACATCAAAAATTCAGTCTTTATCGCTGCCCTACTCGAGAACGAGCAGCAGTTAAGCTTGGGGATGCTTGATACGTCTCCAACGTATCTATAATTTTTTATGGTTCCATGCTATTGTCTTGTAAAACTTTGGATGTTTTGTATGCATTTTATATCTTTTTTGGGACTAACTTATTAACACAGTGCCAAGTGCCAGTTCCAATTTTTTCTGTGTTTTTGACATTTTTCAGAGGAGAATATTAAACGGAGTCCAAACGGAATAAAACCTCTGAAAAGATTTTTTCCGGAACAAAAGATACACAGGGAGCTTGAGAACCAAGGCAAAGGGCACCAGGGGAGGCCACAAGCCCCCTAGCCGCGGCCTGGGGAGGCGCCTAGCAGGCTTGTGGGCCCCCTGTGGCTCCTTTGCCCTACTTCTTCCGCCTATAAATCCCCGAAAAATCAGAAACCACGGGAGAGAGCCACAAAAATACTTTTCCGCCGCCGCAAGCTTCTGTCTCCGCAAGATCCCATCTGGGGCACGTTCTGGTGCCCCGCCGGAGGGGAATTCTGACACTTAGGGCTTCTTCATCAACACCATTGCCTCTCCGATGATGCGTGAGTAGTTCACCATAGACCTTCGGGTCCATAGCTAGTAGCTAGATGGCTTCTTCTCTCTCTTGGATCTTCAATATAAAGTTCTCCATGATCTTCATGGAGATCTATCTGATGTAATCCTCTTTTGCGGTGTGTTTGTCGAGATCCGTTGAATTGTGGATTTATGATCAGATTATCTATGAATCTTATTTGAGTTTCTTCTGATCTCTTATATGCATGATTTCATATCCTTGTAATTCTCTTCGAGTTGTGGGTTTTGTTTGGCCAACTTGATCTATGATTCTTGCAATGGGAGAAGTGCTTGGTTTTGGGTTCATACTGTGCGGTGACCTCACCCAATGATAGAAGGGGTAGCGAGGCACGCATCGTGTTGTTGCCATCAAGGGTAAAAATATGGGGTTTATATCTATTGCATGAATTTATCCCTCTACATCATGTCATCTTGCTTAAGGCGTTACTCTGTTTGTCATGAACTCAATACACTAGATGCATGTTGGATAGCGGTCATGTGTGGAGTAATAGTAGTAGATGCAGAAAGTGTCGGTCTACTTGTCCCGAAAGTGATGCCTATATGTATGATCATTGCCTTAGATATCGTCATGACTTTGCGTGGTTCTATCAATTGCTCGACAGTAATTCGTTCACCCACCGTAATATTTGCTATCATGAGAGAAGCCTCTAGTGAACACTATGGTCCTCGGGTCTACTTCACATCATATTTTCAGCCCTACACTTTTACTTTGTTGCACTTTCCGCCTTTAGATCTCACCTTGCAATCAATCGTGAAGGGATTGACAACCCCTTTCTAGCGTTGGGTGCAAGTTTGCTGTTTTTGCGCAGGTACTTTGGAGACTTGGCTTGATACTCCTACTAGATTGATACCTTTGTTCTCAAACCGAGGCAATTACTTACTGCTACTGTGCTGCATGACCCTTTCCTCTTCAAGGGAAAAACCAACGCAAGCTCAAGAGGTAGCACTACGCGCATGATTTACGTTAACTCGGGCGGGGTGGTTCCCGAAGCGCTGTGGGAAGGAGAAGAGTCCCACGACCGGCCGGGTGCCACGCATCGAGCCTCGCTCGCACGAGGTTGGGGCCTATCCTTCGCCCCTCCCATCGGGCGGAGTCGTGAACAACGCGGGCCTGGGGGCTACGGTCGGGCCCCTTGCACTGGGGGTACCCAGGCTCGTCGTCGTGCTACCCTAGGGGCGACACTCTATGCAGGCTTGGTTCGGCCCATCAGCAAGCCGATCAAGGAAGACCCTCTCGAGGGCCCTCGCCTCGTGAGGCAACCGCTAAAGGATCGTCTCCAAGGACCACGAGAGGTCGCCCACTGCGAGGACGCGTCCTAAGGCCACCCCTTAGGGCCTCGTGGGGCATACTTATCAAGGGTGACCAGGTAGGGTCACATGACTCTGCATCTTCATGTGGGCGATGCAGGCTATGCAAGAAACACATGAGTGGTGCCAGCAGGCATGGACAGAGAGGCTTTCTAGTTTTGTGCTAAGCGAGTGGGGCCAGGTGGCGGGCTCCCAAAGCAACCCCCAAAGGCTTCCCATTTGGTGCAAAAGGACCAAGGTTGGGGGCTCGACGGGATGGAGGTGACCCCTGAGCCCACCATTACGTCACGATGAAGAGCTTTGGCAGGCGAAGACCACCTTTGTTAGGATGGACTACAGTGATGTCCCCTTTCAAAATGGCCATTGTGCCAACCCTTCACGTCAAGTGTTTTGTGGGGGAAGAGGACTAGGGCATGTATAAGAGGGAGGCCCGGCCTCTATAGAAGGGCATCGAATCCATTAGGGCAAGAACCCACCTTGTATCCGCTCTCGCTCTCCCACAAGCAATCCAGATTAATAGGAGTAGGGTTTACACCGCAAGGTGGCCTGAACCTGGGTAAATTGCGCGTGTGTTCTTGCTCGTCTTCCTTAGCTCGAGTCATCAAAGAGTCGTCGTGAGGTTGAGAGGTAGAACAGGGTAGGAGGGCGAGCGCACCCCAGTGTTCAAACCTTTCTATGTCCGCAGAGCCCTGATTCGACACAATTAAAGAGAAGAGAGAGCATTATGGTAACCCCAAAAAAGTGCTAAGCGTGTGCACCTATGTAAAATGACTATCAACCAATGCATGAAGAAGCTTAATTATTAAACAATTCCATGAGAAAATATTTGCAACAAAAGCTAAACATCTATGCATTGGGAACACTAGTTTCTAAGGGCATCTTCAGCCGTTCGCCTCGCAGGCCGTGAAATAGCGCCGCTTCGGAGCGACTCGGCGCTAAAATCGGCTTTGGGGAGGGCTCAAGTTCCCACCCCCCCCCACCCCCACCCCCAAGGTCGCCCCCAAACACAGTTTTCCAAATAGAAATTGGGCCAAATTCAAAGAATTTTGGACGATTTCATAAAAATTTGTACAAACTTAACAAAAATGTAAAAACATAAAAAAAAGTACGCTGCCATAGTCATCTTCCAGCCGCCGCTAGCCTAGTTCATGCTCAGGAGCTCGTAGAAGGCGGTGTAGTCACCGCCGTCGTCAACATCATCATCGTCACTGTCCCACGCGTCGTCCTTGCTGCAACCTTGCCCTGGATTGCCGCTGCAGATGGTAGCGGTCTGCATCGGCGTCTCCTCATCGCTGTCGTCAAGGTCGATGATGTCGCCCTCTTCGTGATCGCGGCGTCGCACGGCGATCTCCTCCAGAATGCGGCGTTGGCGCTCCATTTCCTCCCAAACGTAGTCGTCGTGCGACCACTTTAGGCTGGTGTCCAGGTCGGCGGCCATCTCGACGTGCTCCTGCTTGACGATCACCGGTGGCATCACCAGCTCCTTCTCCTTCTTCGGCGTGACCATTCTAAGGTGGCCGGAGGGACGCGAAGGTTGGCGGCAGAAGTCATATATGACAAGGTTGTCACCATGGCTACGACAATGCTCCGACATCACTTGGGGCTCGGTCTTCACGGTGGCGAGCGATGGCGGCGTGCCGGAGGAGCGGGAAGAGGACGACAAGGAGGACCCCGCCATTTGGCTCGGCAGCCACAACATATAGCTCCGGTGCGAGAGCGATAGCACCGGGTACTCCAACGGTGGCTTGTTGCCGCCCTAGATGTGTGATACGTATCCAACGTATCTATAATTTTTGATGGTTCCATGCTATTATCTTGTCAACTTTGGATGTTTTGTATGTTTTTATATCTTTTTTGGGACTAACCTATTACCTCAGTGCCAAGTGCGAGTTCCTATTTTTTCCGTGTTTTTGACCTTTTTCAGAGGAGAATATTAAACGGAGTCCAAACGGAATAAAACCTCCAAAAAGTTTTTTTTGGAAGAGAAGATACGCATGGAACTTGAGAACCAAGGCAAAGGGCACCAGGGGAGGCCACAAGCCCCTTAGCAACGGCCGGGGGGCGCGCCTAGTAGGCTTGTGGGCCCCCCGTGGCTCCTTTGCCCTACTTCTTCCGCATATAAATCCCCGAAAAATTTGAAACCACGGAAGAGAGCCACAAAAATACTTTTCCACCGCCGCAAGCTTGTGTCTCTGCAAGATCCCATCTGGGGCACGTTCTGGTGCCCTGTCGGCGGGGGGATTCGGACACGGAGGGCTTCTTCATCAACACCATTCCATCTCCGATGATGCGTGAGTAGTTCACCACAGACCTTCGGGTCCATAGCTAGTACCTAGATGGCTTCTTCTCTCTCTTGGATCTTCAATACAAAGTTCTCCATGATCTTCATGGAGATCTATCCGATGTAATCTTCTTTTGCGGTGTGTTTGTCGAGATCCGATGAATTGTGGATTTATGATCAGATTATCTATGAATCTTATTTGAGTTTCCTCTGATCTCTTATATGCATGATTTCGTATCCTTGTAATTCTCTTTGAGTTGTGGGTTTCGTTTGGCCAACTTGATATATTATTATTGCAATGCGAGAAGTGCTTGGTTTTGGGTTCATACCGTGCGGTGACCTCACCCAGTGACAGAAGGGGTAGCGAGGCACGCATCATGTTGTTGCCATCAAGGGTAAAAAGATGGGGTTTATATCTATTGCATTAATTTATCCCTCCTCATCATGTCATCTTCCTTAAGGTGTTACTCTATTTGTTATGAACTCAATACACTAGATGCATGCTGGATAGCGGTCGATGTGTGGAGTAATAGTAGTAGATGCAGAAAGTATCGGTCTACTTACCTCGGACGTGATGCCTATATGTATAATCATTGCCTTAGATATCGTCATGACTTTGCGCGGTTCTATCAATTGCTCGACAGTAATTCGTTCACCCATCGTAATATTTGCTATCATGAGAGAAGCCTCTAGTGAACACTATGGCCCCTGGGTCTACTTCACATCATATTTTCAGCTCTAAACTTTTACTTTGTTGCACATTCCACCTTCAGATCTCACCTTGCAGTTAACCGTAAAGGGATTGACAACCCCTTTGTAGCGTTGGGTGCAAGTTTGCTTGTTTTTGCGCAGGTACTTTGGAGACTTGCCTTGATACTCCTACTGGATTGATACCTTGGTTCTCAAACTGAGGGAAATACTTACTACTACTTTGCTGCATCACCCTTTCTTCTTCAAGGGAAAAACCAACGCAAGCTCAAGAGGTAGCAATGTGCTCGAGGATGGCATGGAGCGTGCGTCTGGGGACACCCCAGCACTGGCGACAACCGTCGGAGTTGTGGTGCCCCCTTGGCGTCGGAAACCCGTTGGTGGAGGCGAGCTGGCTAGCGTGGCGGCAGTGGAATTACGCCGTCTACAAAGGGCGATTGCCGGTGGCGTACCATTTTCCCTACCGCGCGTACTCTAGCATAGATGCCTGGATGCGTGTCATCTCCCCACGACATTCCGCGATGGATGACGGAGGGGGCACGGGGACTCCTCCGACGCTCAATCTCGAGGTGCCTGACACACGCATGTCTGGCGGCACCGGGTAGTTGGGCTCGTGGAGGGCGTGCGCCTCTAACTCGTGCAACGGCCGCTGGCCGAAGCCATTGGCGGCTGCTTCATAACCGGGGAACGGCTCTGCCATGGACTCGGGGATGTTTCCGGCGGTGGAGGAAAAATAAATGGGAGAAGAGGATGGAGGGTTGAGTATACGGCGAGCGACTTTTCTAGTGGGGAAGGGGCGAGAGCGGTTTGCACACATGGCAGGAAAGGGTGGGACTCGTCCTCCTTCAACGTCCACTTGATGTGGGGCTCCATCGGCTTCCCATTGGTCGCCCGTTTCTTCTTCTTTATTCCCTTGCTCCTCGTCATAGACGAACCCGAGTACATTGGAGACTAGCCGTACTGGGTGTTGTGTCGGCGGTGAACACGGAAGGCGTGCGCGGGAAGGTGGTGTTGGAGTTGAAGTCGTCGAGAGCGTCACCTTCGAAATTTTCCGGCAAAGATGGCGCGTAGCCCCACCCCGGCGACAGGAAGTTGGCCGGCGACACGAGCTCTGTTGTGTACTCCACGCGCCTTTTGGAAACGGGCAATAGCTTCCTCGCTTTGGTATGGCGGGTTCAGTGGCTTGGCGAGGGGCGGCGTACTTCTTCAGTGGCGGCGAGGGAGAGAAAATGGAGAGAATGGATGTAACAACAGGGGGTGAAGGGGAGGGAAAAGGCATAAACGACGGGAAAATCGGCCAGTGTCGCTAACAGTTCGGCCCCACGTGTCTTTTCGCTTCATCCGGCGCCCCGAGCGTGTTGGGTCTGCCCTGGGTCCGCCGATGCCAATTTCAGCCCAAACCGGCAAAAAATGAGGTCCTAGGGGCGCGACTGTGGGAGTTTTAAAGCGCTGGCGATAAAAAAGTGGTCTGGGGGCCTCTTGGGGGCGCGGCTGGACATGTCGTAAGGTTTTTAATACACGTAGCACCTCATCTAAGCATCGATGCATTGAAACACGTCTAAGAGATCTACAGTTGGACCCCTCAAATCCTCCTCAAACGCTCGGGCAGGCCGTCCGGTCACTGCCCGGTCGCAAAAAATCAACCCACACGCACCTCTCAAACTAGCCTCAAACGCTCGGGCTAACTGCACCCCCCATTTCCAGCCCAAATATGGGGCGGGTATGGGGGAGCCCGGGCACGCCCGCCACATCGGCCTGACGGCTTGGCCCCACGCGGACTTGCTGGGAAACCTGGCAATCCTATGGGCGCCTCGACCGTCGACACGGTGTGAACATCGTGTGGCGGCGCTATGGAGTCGGGGCCGACTATTTAAGCCGGACGGCGCCCCCAGCCCTAGCACATCTCCATCCTCCCTATCTCTACCACCACCCGAGCACTTCCCACTCCGAGCCCGTCAGCCATGCTATCACACCGTCGGCATTACATGATCCAACACCGTCTCTTCCTCCTTCAACGGGTCCGAATCCAAAGGGAAGCGAGGCAACCTTCGGAACTGGAGGTGGATTTCCATGAGGGGAAGGAGATGAGGGAGGAGACACAGGCGCCGGAGGAGGTGGCGCCGCCGCAAGAGCCATAGGAGGAGGCGCCGCCGCAGGAGCTGGAGGAGGAGCCACCGACGATGCTCGATGTGTGGCCAGAGCAGTTGGCCATCCTCAACTCCATCCGCTCCGAGTCGGCTATGGTGGCGAGGCGTCGGATGGAGGAAGCGCGAGCGGTGCAACCGGTGCAGGAGGCGGCGCACGCTCCAACGCAGGCCATCTCCAACGAGGAAGAAGATTGTAGTAGTAGTAGTACGTAAGATATATTAGCATGATTTTGTATGGACATGAGGGATTAAATATGAGATAGTTGGATGTGAAATTTAAAGCATGGCCGGTCCGTGTCCGCGGACGTGCCCGTGGGCGTTAGAGGTACCAGATTTTTGCAAGGTACGGATGTAGATGCTCTAAGCGCACACGCGTTGTAAGTACTCTCCAACACTTTGAATCGTCGATGACCTAACCACACCGGGTCGCGAGGAATGTACCGCGGAGACAATTTTTTTCTCGAGGGTACACCAATGGCGTACCAAGCTTTATAAAAGGCAGAAAATATATACAAGAGATTACATGTAGCGAGTTAGCGACCCCAAGTCGATCCTAACCAGCAACCCCCCCTACACTCTTAAAGATGACTAACTACTCGGCTAATGGTGTGACTACAAATGCGAGCTCTGACCCAAGTACGCAAATCATCGAAGATAAGGTCAGTCGTACCCCACTCGTTCTTGATCTGGCTCCTGCCAAACATCCTACCATTGCGTTGCTTCCAGATGGTCCAACAAATGAGTATGACCAAGGTGTCAAAGCCTCTACGGGTAGGCTTGGTGATGTGCTTCCTCGCCGTCAACCACCATTGGACCAAGGTGTCGTTTGGTAAAGGCACAATGAGGCTAGCAAGGCCCGTCCTGGTGACACAGATGTACCAAACTTGCCTAGAAACTATGCACTGCATGAGGATGTGCTCAACTATGTCTTCCTCCTGGTCGCACAGATAGCACGGGCAGCTATGTTCTTGCAATCCATGACAGACCCTCCTATCAGAAGTCCACAAGTGGTGTTGCACAGCCAGCCACATGAAGATCTTGCTCGCAAGAGGACTCCAACACTTCCAAATGGCAGTGAAACAGGGAGAGCTCACTCCTCCCTCGCAAAGCATCCTGTACGCCGAAGAGGCCGTGTATACACCAGTGCTGTTCCAAGCGCAAATCGGTGTGTCCTCCGTCTCCCAATCGGGTTGCATGTTCACGAGAATCTCCCAAAGAGATATGAATTGGGCAAGGCTCTTGGTGCATAGTTGTAACGACTAAGATGCGGTCCTTTCCTATTTAGGGGGCGATGCCCCAAAAGGGAAAGAAGCGCATCTAAGCGTTTCGCAAGTGAGATAAACATAGCACATACATAATTTAAAATTGGCAAACAGGGCTTCATTTGCCATCTCACATAGATAATATCAGAGTTTACATCCACACACTTATTCAGACAAGGTAGTTCCGCTACGGACTACATAACATAAGAAAAAGGCTATGCTATCCCGCATGCTTGCCCACGATCACGACCACGGCCTCAGTCTTCTGGATAGTTCCCGTACAGGCGGTCGTTCTCCTCATCGTACTGCCACACCAGTTGCGTGCCATCTGGATCATCTACATCGGGCGTACATGTACCTGTTGGGGTGTTGAAGTAATCTGTGAGCCACGGGGATTCAACAATCGATGACCTTGGTACCGAAACTAGTCAAGTTATTAGGTGAGGAAGGTTCAGTGTTTAGGTTGCAGCATCCTAAGCATTTATGGTGGCTAACTTACGAAGATCTAGGTTATAGTTGTGGTGGTCTACGCGAGCGGTCGAAGACTACATGATCACTAAGTGATCCTGAACACCTACTTGTGTCAAACATAACCCCACCGTGTTCCCGATCAAAGAGAGGTCTTCGAAGGGGACTGTCACGGTTACGCACACGGTTGGCAGTTTTATTAGAGTTAGTTCAAGTTATCTATAACCGGATGTTAACAAATACTCCATGTTGCCACATAACCGCAGGCACGGCTTTCCGAAAGATTAAACCCTGCAGGGGTGCTCCAACTAGTCCATTACAAACGGTCACGGGCCGCAAAGTAATCCTCTATCATGAATCTCGTGATCTCGTCGGATTCCTTAGAGGAAAACCTCAACTCTGGGGAGAACCAAAGTTTCACCGGGATTCCTATACGCAAGATAGATCGCTAAGGTAAGACAAGAATAGAAGGACCTTCCGTCGTGTCGACGACCCCAATAAGAGCCGCGTATCGCAGTCTCAGGACACGATGGATGGAACTAGCTACGAGAACCAAACCTCAAGTTTCCTTGTGGTGGCCCCGCAGGCAGACCAGTTTGGACCAACACTCATGAGGAGCACTGGCCCGGGGTGTTGATTAAAATCCTCGGGGTAGATACTCCCTATGCAAATTATTATTAGGTGATTAGAAAATTAAAACCAATGTTGGGTCCTGCCGGACAAGTCTTAACACTACACGATTTATCAAGGGGGGCCCCATAACAACCCTGAACTTGTTAGGAGCGATGAGTTATGGAATCAAACACCGGTAGCCGGAAACTAAGGCGGCAATAACGGAACAAATCACCCGGCAAAAGGCTAGGCCTTCCGTCATTTACCAAGTATATAGATGCATTAATTAAATAGCTAATTAAAACATAATGATATCAAAACTCATGTTATCACATGAGACAGCTGGCACCTGCAACTAGCAAGCTATCATTAGAAGCTGAGCAAGCCTACTTAGCCATTCAACATAAGCTAGAAGGGGAAGGTGTTTGGGTTTCATGGCAATATCAGGAGGCAATTATAACAAGTGGCAGGCAGCGAGCATATATCAAAGGAGACGTGAATCTAAGCATAACAAAGCTAGATATGGTATCAAGGTCACGGTCATCTTGACTGTGATGTCTTCAGCCTGGAACTGCTCTTGTTCGTCCTGCACGTACTCTCCAGATTCCACGTACTCGCTCTCCGATCCTGGTGCTACCCAAGATAAAAATAACAGCCAATGAACACCAACACAACATGATGCAACAAACACATGATGCATGAGATGAGAATGAAGCATGCACCTCTATTCTAGTCACTTTCATATGCATGAGAAGAGAAGATAAACTTCTGGACAGAACTTCACACTAAGCTATCTTGACATGCATGAACATGGCATGAACAGGTGCATCACGAGAAAACGAAATAGAATGGGACTCTTCTGGAACGTCGGTCTCGGGCTGTCACAACTCTCCTACACCACAAGAGGATCTCGACCCGAGATCCAAGAATGAAACGGGGATGAGGATAGCAAGAGGTAAAACTTAGTCGCTTATTTTACAAACGAGTGAAACCAACGATCCTTGAAGGTTGCAAAGCGATGAGGAATGATATGAGAAACAAGCAAGAATTCACGGAAAATTTCGGCAGCACTTCGGTAGGAAAAAAGGGACAAAAATTCGATAAGATGGATAGATCTTGAGAAAAATTCATGACAAACTAACTAAATTGAACAAGGGAACAAAATGATGTTGATAGAACAACATGATAGATTGAAGAGAGCAACATCACAAAGCCTCCGTTACAAAGAATAGAAATTAGCTCCTAGCAAGAAAAGAACGAAGACGAAATTGAGAACTACTACCACTAGAATCTTGAAGAACATCTTAAGACAAAGAATTGATATCATGATCCACTCCGAAAGAAGAATTCAGATGACTATGAACAAGAATAAGAATTATGTTAAGCTTATCCTTCATCAAGTTTAATTGATAACAAGCAACGGATTTAGCATACCACTTATTCTTCTAGAAATGATTGAGGAGATATATGAGCACAAACTAGAAGAAATGTTGAAAGAAGCACCGGTAAGAATTGGATTGAATGGGGATAAAACAAGAATGAATGGAGATAAATGAGAATGAAGAGATCATGATCCACTTGAGAGAAAAGTTTAAACAAGACACCAGAATAATTGAGAGACGAACGAAGAGACAACAATTGAGAAGAATTGAGGATGAAAGTTGAAAGCTGAGAACAAAGATTCTTCTGAAATGATGGCCTTCGGAGGATCGAAAAATGAACACAGCATTGAAATGCACCGAATATCAAGAAAGGGATTACTCATGATTGGGAATAATTCAAGATGATGGCATGAAGCTGAAATGATGAATCTTCAAGAGAATGGACCAAAATTTACGAGGAACACTCCTTCGAATTTGCAAGCTAAGAATGGTGAGAAGAACACCACCAAGAACTACTGAGCCACTCCGGAACAATGAAGAATGAAAGGTTGATCCAAAGAATGAATTAATTCGAATAGAACTTGGAGAAGGGATATGACTGATAGATTCATACTTACGTCATAGATGAACAGAATTAGAGAGCACCAGAAAGATTACAAGAGCTAGATAAGATCCTGGGAAAAACATGTGGGTTATGGGCCCACTGAAAAGAAACCACCGTTGGAACAATTACTAACAAAGAAAGATACTGCACCGGTACAAATGAAAACTTGATGAGGTTGAGCACCTCGAAATAATTGAAAAGAAGAACTTCTAAGACAACTTCAGCACTCCGGATATAAAAGAGAGGAATGAATAATAAAATAGGCTGATAAGAATTTCCAACATAGGAAAGAATTTGAAGATGAAAAAGATATGATGAACACCGAGATCTAAAATTGAATCCACCGGAAAAGAAAACAAAAACAAGGACTGATGAACTATAACTCCTGAGAGTCTTCACAACGAATCACCGGATAGGACACTAAGAAAAGATAGCGGGAACAACAACAAAATGAAATGCACCAGGATGATCATCTAATCACTAAATAAAAGGGCGGGAGGGCGGGGAAAACAAAAACAACTTGGGACAGATGAGATGAACTCCGGAAGAAAAGAGAGTTTGCTCTTGCAAAATTGGAGAGGATAGAATAACTTGAAGAGAAGCACACCGGTTGGAAAAGAATTGACATAACAACTCCGGTTGACACGAAATTAATATGACAACTTGATTGAGCAAAAGAATATGCACTCTCATAGGAATATGAGAACACCTCTTGGAAAGATATGAATTCACCACTTGACATCGAAGCAACTCGAATCACCATACTCCAACAAAACAAAGGATGAGGCTTGCAAATTAACCAGAAAAAATTCATGAGAGATATTTCGCTCGATATTTTCGTGGATAGGATCGCACGGGCTTGATCCTTACAGTAGCCATCATGCACTAGGCAGTGCACACGACATACGAAGCGTCCCCGAGTCATAGCAAGCTACAAGGAGTCCTTAAGACACAACTAGAACCGTTGTAAGTCGACCGTGAACAAACGAATCCACTAGATGTCGAACCCCAACCTAACATCATGCATTTGTTGGAAGATTGTCCTATAAGTAACTACTTGAATTCCCACCTAAGAACTCCCAAAGTTTCTGGTCATGCAATCTGGTCCACGGATACAAGGAGTAATATATCACTCAACTCCTATACTAACCCGTCCAGTGTATCACATCCGTCAACACATAACGAGAACCTTGAAACTTCATCTATTACAGACCCTCGTAATCACAACGATACTAAGTATGGCGATACATCCGGAACTCTGTGCATCAGTACTGGGGAAGCCGGACTCCTCTCGCCACTACTAGTATTGAATCAATTTCGAACATCCTTCGCCCTGAGATACTAAGAAATCTGAATGATAGCGATGTGCTCAAGAATCCCCTGGAGCTCAACTCTTCGGAAGAAATCAAGTCACACAGGAGGCACCAAGACAGAACTCCGTCACATCGGCATCATATAGATTCCAAAAATATCCGCGTGATCCTAAAAAAAATTGAGTGAGAAGAGGAGTAGAATTAAATTATTATGTCAATATTCCTCACCAGAGCATAGAAGAGGAGAAAAAAGAATCCTACTCTCCGATATATAACTAGACTCAAAGCAGTTTTTCACTAGACTCGACTCGGTCAAGTTCGATCAATCAAGGGGGCTCCTAGGTCGATACTGCTCTGATACCAACTTGTAACGACTAAAATGCGGTCATTTCCTATTTAGGGGGCGATGCCCCAAAAGGGAAACAAGCGTATATAAGCGTTTCGCAAGTGAGATAAACATAGCACATACATAATTTAAGATTGACAAACAGGACTTCATTTGCCATCTCACATAGATAATATCAGAGTTTACATCCACACATTTATTCAGACAAGGTAGTCCCGCTATGGACTACATAACATAAGAAAAAGGCTATGCTATTCCCAATGCTTGCCCACGATCACGAGCATGGCCTCAGTCTTCTGGATAGTTCACGTACAGGCGGTCGTTCTCCTCATCGTACTGCCACGCCAGCTGTGTGCCATCTGGATCACCTGCGGCGGGCGTACCTGTACCTGTTGGGGTGTTGAAGTAATCTGTGAGCCACGGGGATTCAGCAATCGATGACCTTGGTACCGAAACTAGTCAAGTTATTAGGTGAGGAAGGTTCAGTGTTTAGGTTGCAGCATCCTAAGCATTTATGGTGGCTAACTTACGAAGATCTAAGTTATAGATGTGGTGGTCTACGTGAGCGGTCGAAGACTACATGATCACCAAGTGATCTTGAACACCTACTTACGTCAAACATAACCCCACCGTGTTCCCGATCAAAGAGAGGTCTTCGAAGGGGATAGTCACGGTTACACACACGGTTGGCAGTTTTATTAGAGTTAGTTCAAGTTATCTATAACCGGATGTTAACAAATACTCCATGTTGCCACATAACCGTGGGCACGGCTTTCCGAAAGATTAAACCCTGCAGGGGTGCTCCAACTAGTCCATCATAAACGGTCACGGGCCGCAAACTAATCCTCTATCACGAATCTCGTGATCTCGTCGGATTCCTTAGAGGAAAACCTCAACTCTGGGGAGAACCAAAGTTTCACCGGGATTCCTATACGCAAGATAGATCGCTAAGGTAAGACAAGACTAGCAGGACCTCCCGTCCTGTCGACGACCCCGATAAGAGTCGCGTATCTCAGTCTCAGGACACGACGGATGGAACTAGCTACGAGAACCAAACCTCAAGTTTCTTTGTGGTGGCCGTGCAGGCAGACCAGTTTGGACCAACACTCATGAGGAGCACTGGCCCGGGGTGTTGATTAAAATCCTCGGGGTAGCTATTCCCTATGAAAATTATTATTAGGTGATTAGCAAATTAAAACCAATGTTGGGTCCTGCCGGACAAGTCTTAACACTACACGATTTATCAAGGGGGTCCCCATAACAACCCCGAACGTGTTAGGAGCGATCAGTTATGGAATCAAACACCGGTAACCGGAAACTGAGGCGGCAATAACGGAACAAATCTCCCGACCAAAGGGTAGGCCTTCCGTCATTTACCAAGTATATAGGTGTATTAATTAAATAGCAGATTAAAACATAATGATATAAAAACTCATGTTATCACATGAGACAGCTGGCACCTGCAACTAGCAAGCTATCATTAGAAGCTGAGCAAGCCTACTTAGCCATTCGACATAAGCTAGGAGGGGAAGGTGTTTGGGTTTCATGGCAATATCAGGAGGCAATTATAACAAGTGGTAGGCAGCGAGCATATATCGAAGGAGACGTGAATCTAAGCATAACAAAGCTAGATACGGTATCAAGGTCACGGTCATCTTGTCTGTGATGTCTTCAGCTTGGAACTGCTCTTGTTCGTCCTGCACGTACTCTCCAGAATCCACGTACTCTCTCTCCGATCCGGGTGCTACCCAAGATAAAAATAACAACAAATGAACATGAACACAACATGATGCAACAAACACATGATGCATGAGATGAGAATGAAGCATGCACCTCTATTCTAGTCACTTGCATATGCATGAGAAGAGAAGATAAACTTCTGGACAGAACTTCACACTAAGCTATCTTGACATGCATGAACATGGCATGAACAGGTGCATCACGAGAAAACGAAATAGAAGGGGAATCTTCTGGAACGTTGGTCTCGGGCTGTCACAATAGCTCCCCAATGATGTCATTAGTCCAGGCATGAGACAGGAGAGCATCCCTGACATTGCGATGGTTGACAACATGTGTCCTGACGTTTGCCACCACAAGAGGGGCAATCTCCTTGACCATGGCACCATGAATCCATCTATCCTTCTAGAACAAGAGTTGTCGCCCGCTCCTAAATCCCAACTGACTAGACTGTCAAAAGTCTCGGACACACGCTTGTCAGTAGTTAGGTTCAAACCTTGCCATGGCATGTCCCTGTCCGTGCGCTTGAGCCACTCCCAATAGAGCCTCAAAGCAATCCCATGCTTGAATAAGTCAATGACACCAAGGCCGCCAAGGTGTTTCGGGCGACATACTTTAGTCCAGGAGACCACACACTTGCCACCATGAACCTCCTCCGAACCAGCCCAAAAGAAAGTGCGGCACCCTTTGTCAACACGATCCAGAGCCCACTTGGGCGCTTCAGCAACTAACAGGTGGTGGGTAGCACGCGCTCGCATGACCTGATTCACGAGAACTAGCGTTCTAGGCATGGTGACCAACCCTCCCTACCAACCAGGCATAATGTGAAGCGCAGTTCCACAATTGGCTGACATTCAGACCTCTTCGTCAGTTTGATGCTAAGTTGCAGACCAAGATATTTGCAATGGAATTTGTCAATCCTCCATGGGAGGGCTGTCTTTGCAAGATCCTCATCTACACTCTCCGATCTGATCATGATTGCCGGGGATTTGAGAAAGTTCACCTTAAGGCCCGAGGCAACTCCGAAAATGTGTAACGCATCTCTCACGAAGAATAGAACCACGTCATCCGCATACAACGAGAGCCGCTGCATCGGGCCACACCCGTTCATGGTGTTAAGCACATTTGCTTCATGGGCTTTTATGATGATAGACGTAAGCACATCCATAGAAATAACAAAGAGCAAGGGGGAGACGGAGTCCCCTTGCCTCAGACCTTTTGCATGCATAAATTTGTCACCGGCACAACCATTCACCACCACCCTAGAGCTTGCCGAAGTGAGCAAGGTAGCAACCCAAGATATCCATCGCTCCGAAAAACCTTTGGCCCAAACGACCTGGAAAAGGAAAGGCCAAGACAAAGAGTCAAACGCCTTTGAATTATCCAGCTTGAGGAGCACTCCTTTTGCCTTTCCCCGGTGCAATCTTCCTTCCATTTGCTGAACCAAGAGAAAATTATCATGAAGACTCCTTCCTTTTATGAATGCAGACTGGTTAACATGGACAAGATCTCCCATGCGCGGCCTCAGCCTAGTTGCCATCAACTTGGACGCAATCTTTGGAAGGCTGTGAACAAGACATATAGGCATGTAGTCAAACACCGAATTAGCCTCGGGAGACTAAGGGATGAGCTTAATGAGGGCTTGATTGAGACACCCAAAACCACGCCCGTTTCCGATGAACAATTTGTGTAACATCGCAATGAGGTCCGCTTTCACAATCTCCCAAGCTTTCTGAAAGAAAAGCCCAATGAACCCATCCGGCCCAGGAGCCCGATCTGATGCCATGTACTTCACCACAGCCCAAATCTCCTCTTCATGGAAAATACCATCCTGCTCCGAGAGGTCAAGGCGAGCAATGTTGAGCTTGTCCAGGTCGAGAGAGAACTCCCGTGCCACATCCTTACCCAACAGATCCTTATATGCAGGATGAAAGGCGCTCTCCTTCCCTAGTTGATCTGTGATGGTCTGACAATCCACATGAATGGCCGGGATGTAATTCTTCATGCGTCTACCGTTGGCTACAAGGTGAAATAGCTGAGTATTCGCGTCGCCTTCCTGTAGCCAAGTGGTCCGAGACCTCTGCCTTATGATCGTTCTCTCCAGAGATGCAAGGGCCAACACCAGGTGCTTAAGAGAGTTCCTGAGCCAACGTTCCTCCGACGATAGAAGTCGAGAATCCTCAGCACAATCCCATCTCAGAATGAGGGTGTTGGCAATAGCAATTTGCAGCTTAATGTTTCCGACACGATTCTGCCCCCATGCATCCAAAGCCCGCGTCGTGTTCCTGAGAAGGGTATCAAGCCTCAGAAACGGGTCTGTGATACTGTCGTCATAGACCCAAGCCTCCTTAACCACATCCATAAAACCATCCATCTTCACCCAAAAATTCTCAAAGCGGAAACGTCTCCTGGTCGGTATATGTTCCTCCAAGACTAGATGAAGAGGACAATGATCTGACGTTGCCGTGGAGAGAGCACGGAGGATACACTCAGGGTGATCCAACTCCCAGTCCACAGAGACAAAAGCACGATCGATCTTGGTGAGCATGGGCACCTCTCTCTCATTACTCCACGTGAATTTTCTACCATGCAAGAACACCTCCTTGAGGCCATTGTCATCCACAAAACGCTTAAACTTCCCCATCATCCGACGATCGAGAATGTGGTTGCTCTTATCCGCCGCCTATAGGATGAGATTGAAGTCTCCAATGACCAACCACGGTCCGGGACATAGCATCCTCCGCTCTGAAAGTTCATGCAAAAAGTTGATCTTGTGATCATCCTCCCGAGGGCCATAAACAACAGAGAGCCACCAAACTGCTCCCTCTCTAGGTGAGACATAGCACATAATGAAGTTGGTATCGTTGACAAAATTTGTCAACTGCACTTTAGTGGAGTCCCAAGCCACAAAAATGCCACCCCTTGTGTCAGACGCCGAGAGATAAGTAAAGTCGTCATAGTTCGGCCCCATGCATTGCAAGATTACAAACTGGTCTATCACCTCTAGTTTGGTTTCGATGATACATACAATGGGTACATAAATAGAATCAACAAACTCTCTAAGGGCCTTCCTCCTAGCTGGACTGTTTTTTTTTTGAACCTGGAACAATTCATTCCAAACCTAGACCCGCACAGCCATATCGCTGGCGACCATGGCAGAAATAAAGTCTGGAGCTTGATCAATCCATGAGAGATCAACAGCTCCTACCCTGAAGCGGTAAGCAGCTAGTTCATGGGCAGCCTTATTACAATCTCGACTACAAAAACAGAATTTAAAAGACTCAAAATTTGCATGGCACAAACTGCGTGTCTCCCGTAGAAGAACACCAACCATCGCTCGCTCATACTCATCAGTGTGCAGCGCCTTCACCAAAACTTGGCAATCGGACTCCAGCACCAGCCTATGGACGCCCAGTTCGGCGCTCGCTTCTGTAGCCTTGACACACGCCAGCGCCTCCGCATGTAAAGGACTGGAGAGATGCTCAAGGGTGCCCGCTTTTGCTGCCAAGAAAACATCCTGGTCATCACGAATCACACAGCCCCAGGCACCCCTTCCTGACTCCTCATAAAAAGTTGCATCAAAATTTACCTTAACTGAATCTGTTGGGGGTGGTTGCCAGTCTTTCTGAACATTCACTCTCCCAGGTTGTACCTTGTTCTCTCCCTTGTAATCCTGTAGGTGTCTCTGGATATTGTGTAAAATATCATCTGTGGACCTCAGTTTATCACCTGCATTCACCTTGTTTCTAGCATTCCACCACTCCCAAAGCAAGATGAGACTAGTGTCCCGCCTTGTGCTCTGTAAATTCCATAGATGATCAAACACTTGCCTTGGGCTAGTACAGCTTAGCATAGCAATCCTTGTGTCCTCCAGATCAAGAGAGCGCCAAATCTGCCTCACTGCTTTGCATTTCAAAAAGAGATGGCCGCCGTCTTCATCAAAGCGGTTACAAACCGGGCATCTCGTGTCAAGCTCAACATTCTTCTGCTTGATGTTCATAGGGAGAGGAAGGCTGTTAAGAGCAAATCGCCATAAGAAATCTGGATCTTGCCCGGCATGTTGGAAGTCCACAGCCGCTGCCATTCATCCTTTCCCTTTCCACTTGTCGTAGAGGTCCCCGCATCGCGACACAGCTTCGTATCCCGTAACCTGGCTCCCACTTGGTACGCATATTTCACTGAGAACTTGCCTTTAGGATCAAAATGCCACGCAACATGGTCCTCCATCTCAGCTCTTATCGGAATTTTAATTTTCAGAATTGCAGCCACATCACTGGCGTCAGCCCATTCCTCTCGGGCTCATCGTTTAGATTAAGGGGTATTGCCTTCCGAAGATGGCCGCAATGGCCCTGAGCTGCGGTTTTTGGAGAGGAGAGTCAAAGACGGTCCAGAGCAGGCCCATGGCGTCCTCTGAGACGGCAAGGTCATCGCAGTCAAAACCCAAGGTCTCCTCTGAGACGGCCAGGTCATCGCAGTCAAAACCCAAGATCTTGAGTAACACGGGCTCAACAGCCGTAGCTTTCGTCTTCCTAGGACCACGTACACCCAACGAGCGTGTAGTACGTCTGGGCCGGTCTTGCCCGGCTTTCACCCCACGCAAGCCTTCGAATTCCTTCAGCAATGGCGGAGCAAGTTTAAGGAGCCCAGCACAGAAGGTTTTAATGTTTTGCCAGCGTCAGTTTTGTAAGCCAAATTAACACAGTAGCAGAAAAGTCCAAAGGTTGACCGTGCATAATTTAACTGTCTATCTGTTGTGACACCTCCCATGCATGCAAGAAGAATTGACCGAAAATTGAACGAGAAATCGAGAACAATGACTTATCGGACAGAAAAGAAAATGAGAACAAAGACCAATACCATGTTTCACTCTTTTCGGTTTCCTTGAGAAATGCATAATTGTGTGCCCAGGTGACCAGGTCGACACCCTTTCATCCTCTTTTTCTTTTTCTGATAAGAACAGGCAATCACCTCATGGTGAACAAAATGGCAAAATTTCAGACAAACATGGCGGTACATCGCCTTAGCAAATGGAACAGATTCTTCACCAGATAAAGGGACAACCGAGACACTTGGGTTTAAGACACAGTACAATGTGGGAGGCGTCCGTGCAAAATCAGAGTTGGACATGGATCAAATCGCCTGGTAATTTGAAATTAACCACATCACTAGAACAATCGTCGAACGTAATGCTCCCTGGAGGAAGTTGCTTCCACACGCGATGCCAACAAAAGCCGACACTCTCCGCCGTTGCTCAATTTAATCTCGGAGGAATAGCTAAAATTATACTAGGACAGTAGGAGTAGAACATATGCAGGCGAGGGATTTCATGCAGTCAATTATCAAGCATCTCTATGCGCTTTTGTTCGGCAATACTCGGTAGCCGGAGATCATATCGAACACCTTCCGATACAGAGCTCACATAGCAGAGACGAACACACATGTTAACAAGTACTCACGATTAGTAGAGACGAACACACATAGTAGTAGTACTACTACTACCCCATGAAATTCTAGTACCGCTAGTTTCTCACCAAATCTACATGAAATTTTTAAAACGAAACAACTAGAACCTGAAAATAGAAAAAGGAAAAGGATCTGGGCAAAGTAACCACCACCACTTGCTATGTCCAAAAGCATGGGTTCACCGCCGCCGGGTCGGGCGCCTCGGGAGCCGTGCACGCGGTACGCACCTGGACGCGAACCGCCGCCGGGCGCGTGCCTCCATCACTCCTTAATCCGGAGCCAGCGGCCGAGCTGCGTCGGGTTGACAACCCCGGGGATGCGGGTCCCGCCCGCCATGAGCAGCATCGACGCCTCGGCGTACCTCCTCGCGGGGTCGGGTCCGGGTGCGGGGCGCGGCGTGGCGGTCTCCTTCCGGCCCGGCGCGGGGGGGCGCTCCCCGAGGAGCGTGCCGAACTTGAGGAACTCGTGCGCCAGGTACCCGGCGAGCAGCTTGCTGCTCCCTTCCTGGGGAGGCGGCGTCGGCATGGGAGGCTTGTTGGCGAACCGCGACAGTTGGTGCGGCTTGTTGCGCAGCAGCTCCGGTTTGCCGGGCGGCGGCGGGAACAGCGGCTGCCGCTGCTCCGACGAAGACGAGTACTCCCGCTCCTTCCGTTTCCCCAGCGCGCCGCCGCGTGGCGCGTCCATCCTCGCGCAGATCGACATCCCGACGCGCCCCTCCGCCACGACTGTAGCGGCCGGACGGGATCGCCGATAGCGGCAGGGGGACGAGGAAAATATGAGGAGGAAAAAGGAAACTGGTTTAAAAGGCTAGAGTACAGAGGAAGAGGAGTTGTGCGGGTGCTGCGGGACCCACTGGAGAGCAAATCCGTACGATCGGGGTGTGGGGTGGGGGGAGCAAAAATGCCGGGGCGAAGAGAGAGAGAGGGAGAAGACACCGAACGAAACGGAGATTTTGGTGGAAAAAGAGGGGGAGGAGGGAGAGGGGGCTCTCTGCAGAATGGGGCTGGGCGGAGGGGAAGATGGGGTGGCCGGGTGCGGTGGTCTATTTATATTGAGCTGTTTGGTAGTTGCCATCGGGTACGCTGTAAATAACAAAAATGCCATCATGTAAGATTTCGCCCACTGGCTGGGGGAAATTAATGGATTTTTTTATAACAGGGGAAATTAATGGTTCTGAACAGACTGAGGGTATGGTTGTCATTTTATATGGTTAGCATTGCGTGGGCATGCAATTTGGGTTAACATTATCGTCCAATTGCGCTTATCGGCAGTAATTAGCCCATTCAATTGCATTAAAGAACGTTCTCTCATTGCCTCCCAGGCACGACACAACCACGACCGTCGGATGACTTGCACGAATCGCCGTGATGGGTTAATGTGGGAATCGCTTTTCACCACTTTGTGATTCAATAAGTAACATTGACCCGCCATGACACGCCTTTCTTATCCATTCTTCTTGCAAACGTAGGGAACATAATGAGAGAGAACATAGGGAGGCAGTAGGTGTGCTGCGGGGGGAGCTTGGAATTGTGCGGCCTACAACGAGGTGTACACACCAAACATGCTCGCCGGGAGCATGAGCGTTTGTCGTCCCTATGGCCTATTAGGGTTTTTGAGAAGTTTGGTGGGGATAATCCTTATAGAATTGGATGAAATCTCAACCTTCACCCAATTACTTCAAATCTCTATTTATCTTCAATTCATTAGGTAGTGATAGTGTATTGGGTGTTGAGAAAAATACACTAAAATTTAGGGTTTATGAAGAAATGTGGAGATGAAACATATCAAATACACTAGAACCAAATGATGTTATGAGATATGTGGGGATTTAGGGGTTTGATCGGAATAATCCCACTAATTCTCTAAAATACACTAGTATCAAACAAGGCCTATCTGATAAGATACTCGCGTGTATTAAAAGAGGCCTGAACTTGTGTGTACAACGTCATAAAATGATTCATCTATTTCCTCATTTCATTCTTGTATTATACACATCAATTAAGCAAGTAAAGCTTCACTAACAACCGTATTAAGGCTGGTTGTAATGGACAGTATCATATACTACTATCATACATATGATACTGGTGTATGATACTACACACGTAATGCATAATATCATATATTAATATCATTAGGATATATCATTTATTACCATGCATGATACATCGTAGCACAACATTTAATATGACTAGTTGAATGCCCGTGCGTTGCAACGGGTTAACAAAAGATATTCAAACACATTGGTCAAATGATGGTGCTGATTTGGAATTTTATGTGAAATATGATGGCATGTGGTTTCAATTCATGTAGTAACACTGACTATTTCTTTCGTTTTTTCCCTCTTCAACAACCAATGTGAATATATTTTTGAACTTCAAAAATTATGGAAGAAAAAGCTAAATTCTTAGAGGCCGCGCGTCAACAATATGTGTATCCACGTGTTGTGTATCCTTAAGCACCCTCTTCGTGGAAGAAGAAAAAACCCTCTTCATGGAAGAAGACATAGAAACAACTTTCTACTTGCGTCCCCCAAGAAAAAACCATGTACATCCATTCTGTTCATCAGCCTTGTTCATTGGAAGAAGACAGAATGTCATCTTTCTCCCTAACTTGATACCAATGGACAGAGCGAAGTTGATGAAAACTTCAGGAGAAAAGCATATATAACATGGAATGAGAGCACGAGGAATCTGCATATGATGCGATTATTCAAGATTCATTTTCTGATATATTGAGTTAGATGCATCAAATCAAGTCTTCTTGACATCATTTAAATGCACATCACAAGTACCGACCTCTCAATGCCACAAGTATGGCAAGAAGCATGGCATGCTACCCTGGAAAAAAATCACCTGCAAAATGCAGCACGCTGGCTTCCGATCCTTTATCAAAATACCACAATGTACTCGAGAATAGTGCACATCATTGCAGAGTAACCCGTAAAAAAGGAAACTTCAGACCCAAGAATGCAACATCTTTCTTCTCTCGACCAGCTGCACGCACATAAAAAAACAATTATAATGGAAGGCTAAGGTGGGAATCTATCTGGTTGTGTCTCGAGGAGGAAGGCGAGTGGTCCGACGCCTCGCTACGGAGGAGGACGGAGCCAGAGAGATCCATCAGTTTGTGTCGCATGAAGGAAGGAGGCGCAACGCCTTGTGTCGCCACGACGGGAGGCATGGTGAGGTGGTTGGGAATGGAAGGGAGGTTGGGTTATGGGGAGGGCTGTCGACGGGACGATGGCGCTCGTGTAGCGCGGGGCAACGCGAGGAGAGTGGGGTGTGGGGTGGCGGTTTTCGCACGAGGTAGACTCGAATATGGGTGAGGGGATCAATGAGGTTAGAGCGTGGGAGATGCGTTCAGGGGTGAGACTCCTATTGTGTTTTCCTTTTTTTATAATTCTTTTTTTCTGCAAGCGATTAAGGGGGTGAGAGGATGGTCGAACCATCACAACTATGACATATTTTTCTTTAATAGTAGAGATATGGATTTTGAGTTTGCTAACCAACCACATCATTTCCCTCTTCACTCTAACTCCCAATCTCTAACCAATGACTTTTAATCTCCCTGCACCTAAACTCCCATCCCCACCTTCAAACCAAATGGGCCCTTATCCATCTTATGCCATGCATGCCGGAAATAGAAGACTGACAATATGGAATGGAGGGGATAGTAACAGAATACAAACCATGAAATTTAACAAAAACATTAAGTCTTCACTCTAACTCCCAATCTCTAACCAATGACTTTTAATCTCCTCGCCCCTAAACTCCCATCCCCCACCTTCAAACCAAATGGGCCCTTATCCATCCTATGCCATGCATGTCGGAAATAGAAGACTGGCAATATGGAATGGAGGGGATAGTAACAGAATACAAATCATGAAATTTAACAAAAACATTAAGTCTGACACAGTATGGACATAAAGATACGCATACACATACACCACCAAGGCACATTACCTCCAGTAATTCATCCCGATAAAAACACAGATCAAATAGGAAAGGCAAGAAACAGAACTATCCTCCATAATCTTCAAAAGATGCTCAGTGCTACGGTGGTTGTAGTATGTAAAGAAAAGATCAAACACGAAAAGGTATCATCACCTTGGAGATGTCATCGCATATCAAAATTCAACACCAGTCTCAGCTCTCAGTCGATGGTTACACTAACTGATTAGACGACATAGATGTCAGAGGGATGGTACATACATGACTACAAATGGTACTTGGTCTACAATGATCCGTTATAAACAATACCCAACCATCAAAATGCTGCAAATTGTGTCTCCTTGAAGATCACGTCATGATAGCCCCATGGAAGTACTTGATATGTTCCCAGTGCAAAAGGACAATGGACAATTGCAAGGGCTTCCATCATCAAACTACATCATCAAGTTGATATCTGCAGTTTGTTGCGCTAGCTCGTTCATCATGGCCTCGTCAAAGAACTTGTTGATGCTAACATCCTCGCTCATGCCCTGGAAAATGGGTGTGCATGCGATTAATTCTATCACCAGTTCAAAAGAGGCTATCATTGTATGTATGTTCAGTATATCTAGATGTATGTCTCACCTTCCTTCGCCTGGTCTTCACCATGAACTCATGGGCAAGGTGTTGGATGGGTGCCGGTTCCAGAGGCCGGAGGACAATGCCCTTGTCAAGAGGATCGCCAGAAACAATAGCCCGGTGGTCAAACACTAACACACAAAATGCTTGCCCCTGTGTATGGTATCTGAGATCTGTCTCAAACCCAAAAGACTATGACAGGTAAATAGAAATTATAACATCAGCAAGAATCATACAAGTCTTATGCAAGGTAAAAAAAATAAGGCTAGATCAGAAGAAATATAACACACTTCTTACCTTAACAACGTATAATGGAGTGCCTGGCTTGGGTACATCGGCTGTCACATGGCCACGTCGCCGTGACAGAACCGTATAGCAGATACACAGTCAATGTACAAGAACCATGATTCCATGACTAACCTCAATATAATAAACATGCTTCATAAGTCGAGGATTAGCCATCAGAAATGTTGCGGTCTCGCTTAGCCGCGTGGACTGCTTCCAAGTTTCTGCTTTATTATTTCATTGCGAGGCTGACTAAGTACTGCTCTTTTTTTTGCGGGTGAAGTACTGCTCTTTTCAGCCTGAGCTTAAGGTTTCTCCATTGGAATGTCGTGGGCAATTCATTATGTATCCAGGCAGTTATCTGGGTGTGTATCTTCTCACCCGATTAAAGATTTTCGCACACCAAAAGTAAAACAGGTGAGCATATTTGCACACACGATACAATTACCACGTTAAAAGGGGCCCCCTTGCATCACAGAATTTCCTGAATCAGTACATTTATCTGGGCTTCATTGCCCAGACCGGTGAAGAAAAGGATGCCTCGGCTGATGGTTATTCCTGTATCTGTATGAATGGTATCTACCGCCGTTATGAATATCCTACTGCCCTATACATGATCTTGGTTCTGATGGAGCTGTGCGGCCATATCCAGCCAGCGGTGCCGCGGCGACCCCTCTCTCATTCAGCAAGCACCTGAAGTGTGCCAATCTTGCAGTGACCGTCGTGGGGTTCTTCGCGAGCCTCTCAACCGGAGTCCACAGCCGCTCTTCAAAACAATAAGTGAATTGGTGATTCTCAAAGCAACATGAATGGAGAGGTAGCTTTCGCATGTTTTATGCTATATGTTGACAATATTAAGTACTCCAAAACTAAAACTAAACTAATTCAGAATTTAGTATGATGGAGTACAATTTAATATCTTCATGTAGGTATGCAAGACCTCTAGCAACACCAATGCATATGGAAGACCTTACGCTCCATGTAAAATTAGCAAGATCGCTGGTAGAACCTGCGGACGCACAAGGTAAACTGTCAAGTCACAAAGAAAATGATCATGATAATATAGTCACATAGTAATAGGTTCATACCCAGCAGTGCACGATCGAGGCTGTTGTTTTCTAGGTACTCATACACCAAAATGCGATTATCTGCTTCAACACAATAACCGATCAATTCGACCAGGTTAGGGTGCTTCACATTGCTGATAACATCAATTTCTGTCAAAAATTCTTTGATGCCCTGTCTGGATTCGGCAGAGAGAACCTTGACTACGACGTCTTGCTTGTTTTGTAGGGTTCCCTGGAACATGGATATACTGATCAGCCAGATTCGAGCAAACAAGTTTGGGAGAGCAGTTCCCACATAATAGGGAGATGAAAATGTCACCTTATATACCGTCTCGAATCCACATCGGCCGACTTTATTGTTGTGGTTGAAGTTGTCTGTTGCTGATCTCAACTGCGCATAGGAGAAGAGCCTTATGTTCTTCTCGGCCAAAATGCCTGAAAGCAGCAACACTCGGTAAGGACGTGTCGTTAATTATTTCTCCAAACTTTTGTTGAAGAATGATAAGTAAAGCGTAAACCTGAACATTAAGCTTCGACATATCTATAGTTGTGTATGGCTGCATGCATAGTCGAGATGCAGAGGTCGGGGGTATATTTTCCTTATTAAAAAAACTGTAGTTGTGTGGGAACAAAAAACTAACTGATGGAAGAATACTGCATGAAGGGCTGAAGGCATCACAAATTCATAACAATAAATTCGTAAACTCTGTCGGACGACGGTGCAGTAAATTTCGCAACGGAAAGAGAAGTCTTACCGCTTATGCTGGTATTGGAGTGAAGAATCTCCTGTTGTCTATGGGAGTAGAGATTGTGCTGCTGCTTCTTGGCTCTTGGGAGGCAACACCATCTCATTATCCTCGGTTGCTATGGTGTCAGCAGTCCTCGTCAAGCTTGCAGGAACATTCAGCAAGGCGGCGCCGCGCTCTAGTCTGCCTGAACATAAGACAAGAGCTCGAGTCTGACAATTTCATAGAAACTGTAACTGCAGGAGAGGCCAAGCTGGACTGAAATTTTATAAAGGCTGAAAGTTGAGGAGAGGGCCAAGTTGGACTGAATTTTGTAAAAGCTGAAAGTTCAGGAGAGGGCCAAGTTGCAGGGAAGTTCATGACAACACGCGTGTGGCTTTGTATGAAAGCCCGGCTTGGCTATCTTCTTCATCTTTCGGAGCAGATGAGGGTCAGGGGTCACCATGAATGAAATTAACCTCAAACCTACTACCGTGGAAGCTCCTCGCCGATAAAAGAGACAGAGAAGTGCAAGAAACTTGGGTCCAGGCTGCAGTTGAGCCTCGATCTTCTCCAGGCCGCTGCTGACAAGTGACAAGGGTCGGCGGGGTACCTTGCAGGTAGGCAGGAGAGCAGCCGGCTGGGGGGGGGACTCGCTTGCTTGCTCGCTTGGTGTGTGCGTGTTCTTCCCGGGTGAGTCGAGTCGAGTCAGATCGGCGACGACCGAGCGGCGGCGGCGGCACGGCAGAGGCAGAGGAAATGGATAGATGTTGGAGGAAATGGATGGATAACTTAAATACTAAGCTGCACATTTTTTATGCAACTACGGGAAACTCCAAAACTCTCAATTTACTACTTACAATCCTTTTTTTTACAGTATATGTCTGCCTTCGTGATGATTTCCTTGGTTTTGATCTGATCCGAGGATCCTAATGGCCTAATCTTATTCCCTGACCCTTCTTTTGCATGCCTCACGGAATAACCTCTTCTTTTACAGTATCTCATCACATAATAACCTTAGTATGATAAAAGGTTCAAGAGAATACAGTTTGTAAAATCTCTGACTGAAAACTCACAAAACTCATTTGGTATTGATTCCACGCAAGGAAAGGGTACAGAATGAACCAAAACACCATATCCGTAAAGCATCACAGCACCTGCATTTGTGTGAAAACAAGCAGATCAAAATTGGGTGGGCAACAAACACCAAACCTGTAATCATCACCGTTCATCAGCCGCCCACAGTTCATAATGCTTTTAGTTAAGCGAATAGCTACAATAATGTAGAAGAATTACATGTCAAGCAATCACACTTTCAGATTATGTTTTTTTGCATCAATCACAACACACCTACTGTTCAGCAATTAAAACTCAGAAAATCATGTGTACTTTGTACTCAAGTGTATATGACGAGTTACCTGAAACATGATCTGAAACAGGTAGCCCCAAAATCCCGCAATTTCCCGACCATCATGTGTTTTATTCAAACAAGAACTTTTGATGGAATTGTTGTATGTACTTTCCTCCGTGGGAGCAATGATATAAGAACCATGGTCTGCATCAGATTTATCCGTCTTGCAAGCGTACTGATAACATCCATAAACCGAAAGCACCGAGCCAAGATAAAGATGAAAAAGGTGCACGTTAGAGGTATCACCTAGTAAGTGCCAACAAAATAGGCAATGAGCAAGCATGCACAATACAAAAAATTGCATGTTATACAAAAGAAAACAAAATTCATATTGGCAATGTTTCAATTTTTGGCAGAATATGTGTAAGCACGAATAAGTGGTCATAAATAAGTTTATTGTAGCAAACAACATACCCCAAAGTACAGGGTGACAAGCAAGAAGGTCCACCTATCAAATGTAGAGAACAAACAGAATCAAATAATTTTATGAATATTACTTGAAATGGACAATTTGCTTTAGAGGCAGTAACACGAGGAAAGATGAAGTAGCTTACTGAGTGTAGTAAAGGAAGACGGTCCACCCATCGACAATAACATCATAGATAATCACCGAAGCCATAAACAAGAACGACACAAGGCGAAAAGCCAGCAGCCAAGCAGGATGGATGTCATCAAGGCACGACTTCCAGCAATCCTCAAGATACACAACTCCGGGTCCGATCCTGGGCCGCGCCTCCTCTTTGTCGACCCCCTCGTCATTGCCGGCCAGCGAACTGGGCCCCTCGTACTTCCAGATCGGGTAGCACGCCAGTGCCATGCACGAGTAGACCCAGGTGGCGCAGAGCACGAACTTCCAGTTGAGCCAGTAGCCCGGGTCGGTGGTGTCCATGACCATGGCTGATTGCAACGCTGCCAGCAACATATTTTGTCAGGCTTTTCTGCAAAATTGGGTAGGTACTAATATACCATGCTCGTGGATGTGACCAGGAAAAAGGCATTTTCCCGTGTTCCATGCCGACAAGGGGAGATATTCGCCGAACAGTGAAAGAAAAAGGGGAATGGAATCAGGTGGCACCCCACGGGAAAGGCAAAGGCGCAAGCTTGCGCCATGATTCCGTGATCCAGTCCACGGCCACAAGGAGCACAAGAACAATAAGCAGCGGGCACCAGGGAGCCTCGCGCGTAGGGGGGGGGGGCAGAGCAGAGCCAATTACCAGTGGGCGCCTCCTCCCCGACAAGAAGCTACTGCGTGGGGCGGCAAGAAGAAGAAGAAGAAGAGGAGTTCACCTCGCCTTCTCCAAGCTCCCGCCGCCCTGTCTCTAACCGATTGCCGGCGCTGTCAGATCGGAGGAACGCGTGCGCGTCAGTACATCGAGAACCATAAATGCTGGGGAGAGGAGCAGGGGCGGGGCGTGGATCGATCTTTACCCGCGGAGCAGTCCATATTCTGGTCGTCGGCGCTGCGGACGGATGGATCCCGGGCGGGCTCTCCCGAGCCGTGGACCGGTGTCCCGTCTACCAGTCTCGCTCGCTGCCACGGACGGAGGTCGGCGACTGTGGGGTGGGGTGAAGAGAGAGGGAGGGCGGCCGTGGGGAGCCACGTATCCGGTGTCTGATCCGAGGGTGCTCCACGGTGGTGGTGGAACGAGGGGTGGGGAGAGGTGGGGGTGGGAAACGTGGCAGTTTTTTTCTAGCGACAAGGAGTGGGAAACTTGGGTTCGTTCTCTAGTGCGGCGGGATCCTCGTGCGTTTTTTTGACTGGTTTATGAAGGGATAAAAAAATCGGTGGAAGGATGAAAAGGATGACGAGCGAACGAGAGATCGAACCATCGCTCTGGTCGAACTATCACGACGGCAGATCCTCCTTTAATACTAGAGATATGGTACTATCATAATTTGATACTCAACTATGTCTTTCATTATTTAATTTTATGTCACCTCATCAAAATTGACTAATTGACATGCATGATACTACCTATGATACTACCATTACAACGAGCCTAAAGGCTTGTTTCGGACTACTCTACTTCATAAAATTCAATTCCACTCCACCAAATCTATTTTGAAACGGTCTCATACAGAAGTTGTGTCACGACCCTCACATGCCGGTCCAACCCAACGGCACCGAGGGACGAGAAGAGCGTCCACGAGGCGTACCCAAGCCGAACACCAAGGTCAGCAGGCCCGAGTGGACCCAATGAAGCCCAACCGCGTCCCTCTGCTTAAGACCCCGTCAGAGCTGGCTAGGCGGTGGCATCTGTTCCTTCCCCTCTCGATTGTAACCGTGATTGCTACCTAATTCGTCAGGCATAGCTACTAAATCGAGAGATACACACTGAGTGCCTAACATCTAAATTAGAGACAAACCACCACTCCTTCCCTGCGTGCGCTCGCTCGCGCCATTCGTCGAAACCCGCCGTCTTCATCAAGCTCGGGCTCAAATTGAGGCCATTGATCCAACTATGAAGGACTACGTGGAGAAGATCGGGTCCTTCATGGATGAGTTCCGCCTCGAGCTCCGAAACAACACGGCGGCCGTGCGCGCCAACACCGTGAAGCTCAACGACCTGCTCTCATGCCTGCCCGATCTGGAGCGTTGGGTGGTGGATCTCGGTGTTGTGGTGGCCGATCTGCAACAAAGGGCGCTCGTCTTCGACGGAGGCGCCTGGTGCGGTAGCTGTCGGGGCCACGTGCCCCGATCCCTCCTTCACAGCGGGCGATGGCCATATCGATACCGGTCTCACTGCGCAGGAGCTGCCCCACGGGTCTGCGGACCACGGCAATGCATCTCTTCACCGGGAGCAGGTGCTGGCCGCGCCGCCGGCAACACTCCCGGGCACTAGTGAGTTTCATCTCTAGTCGCCTGCTCCCCTTCCTTCTCCCTTGTCCCTCGCAAGTCAAGTGCTCGTCGGCTTAGGTTAAGCTCATTTTTCTGTCACGTTTCCGCGCTTCGCGGGAGAGAATCCAAAATTATGGAAAACTCTGCGCGAACAGTACTTTACAACGTTTGGAATTATCTCCACATTTTGGGCGCCCATGGCGGCGCTCAATTTTTCATGAGCTCCATCCATTTGGCTGCAATCTCTCCAAAATTGCCTCTCTGAATTTGATTAGGAGACATTTACAGCACTACTTTGCACTCGTTTTGGCCAGGATAAACACCAATTGCTCATCCGTCAGTTCTACACTGTCCGCCAAATGTCCTTAGTAGCTGATTATATTAAACATTCTGAAGTGATTGTTAATAATTTATCATCATATTCTGAATCAATTCACCCATTTTTATCTGACTCGGTTTGTCGAGGGACTGAGGGGCGGACATTCGAGCGGTGGTCCTGATCCAGCGCCCACCTGACTTGGACACGGCGTGCTCTCTAGTGCTGTTGCAAGAGGGGGTCATCAACTCAGGTAGTAGCCACATCAGCAGCGGGTCATGCCACACGGCAATGACGCGCTCCTGCGGACCAGCACACCGCTGCCCTTGCCGCCCCACCACGTCCGCCTCATGTCTCTTCTTCAACACCGGCAGTGGACCACCGTGGGGTGCAAAGCGCACATGCGGATAACTCCAAGGTCAAGGCACTTCGCGATTACACGCGCGCCCGTGGGCTGTGTTTTAAGTGTGGAGAGCATTGGGGCCATGATCATGTCTGCCCAACGTGAGTGCAGCTTCACATCATGGAAGAACTCCTTGATTTGTTTGGTCTCGACGATGGCACCGACTGTGTACAGCTGGATTCAACTCCCCTACCACAGCAACAGATGACACAATCATGGCCATCTCTCGCCCGACACTGTCAGGGGGCGTTTTAGCCAAAGCTTTCCAGTTACAAGCATGGATACAGGGCAAGGAAGTGTTGATGATGGTAGACTCCGAAAGTTCAACTTCATTCGTCAACAGTTCCCTTGCAGCTTTCCTCGAGGGCGTGGAGCCGCTTCCTAAAACTTACAAGGTGCGTGTCACTGATGGAGGGGAACTCAGCTGCTCTTCAGTGATTCCCCAATGCTCCAGGTGCTCCCAAAGACATGAATTCGCCACATATATGAAAGTTCTCAAGCTGGGGGTCTACGACGCAGGGCATGGACTGGCTGGAGGATCACAGTCCAATGATAGTTGACTGGAAGACAAAGACTATAGCAATTCCTTCGCCACAAGGTATGCTGACTCTATGGGGGCATGATGCAGAATCTACAGAATGCCTCATCATCAACAGCTTACAGTTGCAAGGACTGTGCAACAACAACATAGTGGCTTATATGGTTAAGATTTATTTAGTGGAAGAGGGAGAAGGTTCTATTTCGGAGACACCTGGCTGTATTCAGGCAGTGATAGCGGAATTTGAGGATGTTTTTGGTGAACCAATTAAACCAATCCGCATTAGACCATATCGGCACAAACCACAGCACAAGGACGAAATTGAGCGTCAAATTGAAGAGCTGCTCCGCGCACGCATTACTCAGCGTAGTTCGAGTCTGTTTGCATTACCAGTGATTCTAGTCAAGAAGAAGGACGACACATGGAGGTTATATATCGATTACCGCCATCTCAATGCGCTTACTTGTGTGGCCAAGTTTCTGGTGCCATCATTGAAGAACTCCTTGATGAATTGCATGGTGCAAGGTGGTTCTTCAAGCTCGATCTCTGCTACCTCTTGAGCTTGCGTTGGTTTTACCTTGAAGAGGAAAGGGTGATGCAGAGAAGTAGATAAGTATTTCCCTCAGTTTGTTGACAATCAGGGTATCAATCTAGTAGGAGGAACAAGCAAGGCCCCAATTTTAGCACCTACACAAACAATCAAACACTTGCACCCAACGCTAAAAAAGGGTTGTCAATCCCTTCACAATTATTTGCAAGGATGAGATCTGATAGAGATAGATATAAAAGATTGCTAGAACTAAAAGTAAAACAGAAGTAAATAAATAACAACAATATATTTTTGATATTTTTGGTTTATAGATCTGAAAGTATAATATGGAAAATAGAACCGGGGGCCATAGGTTTCACTAGAGGCTTCTCTCATGAAGTAAAATATACGGTTGGTGAACAAATTACTGTCGAACAATTTATAGAAAAGCGAATAAATATGAATATATTTAAGGCAAAGATCATGCATATAGGCATCGGGTCTGTGTCAAGTAGATCGAAACGATTCTGCATCTACTACTATTACTCCACACATCGACCGACTCCTGCCTACATCTAGAGTATTAAGTTCATGAAGAACAGAGTAACGCATTAGGTAAGATGACATGATGTAGAACGATAAACTCAAGAAATATGATGAAACCCCCATCTTTTTATCCTCGATGGCAACAATGCAATACGTGTCTCGCTACCCCTACTTTGTCACTGGGTGAGGACACCTAAAAATTGAACCCAAAACTAAGCACTTATCCCATTGGAGGAATTACCCATCTAGTTGGCCAAACCAAACCAATAACTCGAAGAGACTTGCTAAGATATGAAATCATGCATATAAGAATTCAGAGAAGATTCAAATAATATTCATAGATCATCTGAACATAAACCCACAATTCATCAGATCTCGACAGCCACACCGCAAAAGAGTATTACATCGGATAGATCTCAATGAAGATCATGAAGAACATGGTATTGAAGAACAAAGAAGAGAAGAAGCCATGTAGCTACTAGCTATGGACCCGTAGGCCAGTGGTGAACTACTAACGCATCATCGGAGGGGCATTGGAGTTGATGTAGATGCCCTCCGTGATCAGTTCCCTCTCCTGCAGATTACCGGAAAAGGCTCCCAGATTGGATCTCACGAGAATAGAGGCTCCCGGCGGTAGAAAAGTATTTTTTGGTCTCGTTCTGGTATTGGGGGAATATTTGGGAATTTATAGGCCAAGGATTAGGGTTAGGAGAGCCGTAGGGGCCCACAAGCCAGGGGCACGACCCCCCTAGCGCGCGCCCTGCAGGCTTGTCGCCTCCCGACAGTTCTCCTACCCCCTTCTCCAAGTCTGGCACATGTCTTGTGGTCCAAGAAAATTCATTGCGGAGATTTTATTCCGTATGGACTCCGTTTCATATTCCTTATGTGCAATACTTAAAAACATGGAAAAAAACAGAAACTCGCACTAGGCTCTAGATTAATAGGTTAGTCCCAAAAATAACACTACCTCCGCCCCCAAAATAAGTGACTCAAAAATGACTCAACTTTGTACTAACTTTAGTACAAAGTTGAGTCATTTTTGAGTCACTTATTTTGGGATGGACGGAGTATAAAATAACATCTTAATGCATATAAAACTTCCAAAACAGATAATATAACAACATGGAACAATGAAAAAATATAGATACGTTGGAGACGTATCAAGCATCCCTAAGCTTAATTCCTGCTCGTCCTCGAGTAGGTAAATGATAAAAAGAGATTTTTTGATGTGGAATGCTACCTAACATATTTATCCATGTAATATTCTTTATTGTAGCATGAATATTCATATCCATAAGATTCAAAACAAAAGTATAATATTGACATAAAATCAATAATACTTCAAGCATACTAACAAGGCAATTGTGTCCTTTCGAAATAACATGGTCTTAGAAAGTTATCCCTACAAAATCATATGGTCTGGCTATGCTCCATCTCCCCCCACACAAAGTATCTAAATCATGCACAACCCCGATGAAAGTCAAGCAATTGTTTCACACTTTTTATGTTCTAAAACCTTTTCAACTCTCATGCAATACATGAGCGTGAGCCATGGTTATAGCACCATAGGTGGAATAGAATATGCTGGAGGTTGCAAAAAGAAAGAGGAGAAGATAGTCTCACATCAACTAGGCGTATCAACGGGCTATGGAGATGTTCGTCAATAGATATCAATGTGAGTGAGTAGGGATTGCCATGCAACAAATGCACTAGAGCTATAAGTGTATGAAAGCCCCAAAAGAAAACTTAGTGGTTTTGCAAAAGATGAAATTCCACTAGTTATATGAAAGTGACAAAATTGGAGACTCTCTATGAAAAACATGGTGCTAGTTTGAACCACAAGTGTGGAAAAAGATAGTAGCATTGTCCCTTCTCTCTTTCTCTTAAATTTGTTCTTTTTCTCTTTTTTGAATGGGCATCTTTGGCCTATTTTATTTTTTGTAAAGTCCGGAGATCATCCCAACTTGTGAGGAAATCATAGCTTCCATCAGCCCTTCCTCACACAGTACAATGCTCTAATACTGCAAATCATCACACTTTTCTTTACTTACAACTAAAATATTACAACTCGATATCTAGAACAAAATATGACTCTATAAGCAATATAGAAGTGATAGTGCATGTAAAAAAAACGGCACGGTGGTGTTGTATGGAAATATATCTCGGAATGGCTATGAAAATGCCATAATTGGTAGATATGGTGGTTGTTTTGAGGAAAGTATATGGTGGCTATTTTTTAGGAAGGTGGGTTTAATGTACTAGCGAAAGTTGCGCGGTACTAGAGAGGCCAACAAAGGTGGAAGGGTGAGAGTGCGTATAATCCATGAACTCAACATTAGTCATAAAGAACTCACATACTTATTGCAAAAGCCTATTAGTTATCGAAACAAAGTATTAGATGCATGCTCCTAGGGTAAGGGTTGGTAGGAGTTAACCATCACGCGATCCCGACCTCCACACAAATATTGACAATCATTAAACAAATCATGCTCCGACTTCATCACATAACGGTTCATCATACGTGCATGCTACGGGAATCACAAGCTTTAACACAAGTATTTCTTCCAATTCACAGTTACTTACTAGCATGACTCTTATATTACCATCTTCATATCTCAAAACTATATGCAAGGAATCAAACTTCTCATCATATTCAATGCACTGATACGAAGGTTCTTATTATATCCCTCTTGGATGCCTATTTTATTAGGACTAAATTCATAACCTAAACCAATTACCGTGCTGTTTAAAGAACTCACAAAATAATATAAGTGAGGTATGAGAGTTTAATAATTTTTATAAAATAAAACATCGTCGAGCTCTAAAAGATATAAGTGAAGTACTAGAGCAACATTGCCTAGCTCAAAAGGTATAAGTGAAGCACATAGAGTATTCTAATAAATTAATGACTCAGGGTGTCTCTCTCAAAATATGTGTGCAGAAAGGATGATTGTGTCAAACAAAAAGTAAAGACTCATATCATACAAGACGCTCCAAGCAAAACACATATCATGTGGTGAATAAAAGTATAGCCTTAAGTAAATTTACCAATGGATTGAAGACGAAAGAGGGGATGCCTTCCGAGGCATCCCCAAGCTTAGGATCTTTGGTATCTGATGCGTCTCAAACGTATCTATAATTTTTGATGGTTTCATGTTGTTATCTTGTCATCTTCGGATGTTTTATGTACCTTTTATATCTTTTTTAAGACTAACTTATTAATTCAGTGCCAAGTGCCACTTCCTATTTTTTCTGTGTTTTTGGTTCTTTTCAGATCTGATTTTGGAACGGAGTCCAAACGGAACAAAATCCCCGAAATTATTTTTACCGAACGGAAGAAGATCAGGGGGCTTGTGGGCCAAGCCAGTAGGGCTACAGGGAGCCCACAAGCTCCCACTCCGCCACAGGGGGGCGGCGGTGGGCAGGCTTGTGGCCTCCCTAGCGCCCCCTGACCTAGATCCTACGCCTATATATTCCCTAAAATACAGAAAAAAAATCAAGGGATCCACGAAAATACTTTTCCGTCGCCGCAAGCTTCCGTTTCCGCGAGATCTCATCTGGAGACCCTTCCCGGTGCCCTGCCGGAGGGGACTTTGGAGTTGGAGGGCTTCTACATCAACATCATCGCCCCTCCAATGACTCGTGAGTAGTTCACTTCAGACCTACGGTTCCGTAGTTAGTAGCTAGATGGCTTCTTCTCTCTCTTGGATCTTCAATACAAAGTTCTCCATGATCTTCATGCAGATCTATCCGATGTAATCTTCTTTGGCGGTGTGTTTGTCAAAATCTTTGTAAGTCTTTGCTGATTTCTTTTATGCATGATTTGATATCCTTGTAAGTCTCTCCGAGTCTTGGGTTTTGTTTGGCCAACTAGATCTATGATTCTTGCAATGGGAGAAGTGCTTGGTTTTGGGTTCTTACCGTGTGGTGACCTTTCCCAGTGACAGTAGGGCAGCAAGGCACACATCGTGTAGTTGCCATCAAGGGTAACAATGTGGGCTTTGTCGTAGATATGAGATTGTCCATCTACATCATGTCATCTTGCTTAAGACGTTACTCTGTTATTTTGGACTTAATACACTAGATGCATGCTAGATAGCGGTCGACCTGCAGAGTAATATTAGTAGATGCAGAAAGTATCAGTCTACTTGTTTTGGACGTGATGCCTATAGATATAATCATTGCCATGTATGACGTCACGACTTTGCGTGGTTCTATCAATTGCTCGACAGTAATTTGTTCAACCACAGTCTACTTGCTTTCATGAGAGAAGCCACTAGTAAACGCTACGGCCCCCGGGCCTATTCACATCTATCGTTTCCACTTTCGCTTTTACTTTGTTTTGTTACTTTGTTGCTTTCAGTTCTCACTTGACGAACAATCTATAAGGGATTGACAACCCCTTCATAGCGTTGGGAGCAAGCTTTTTGTGTTTGTGCAGGCTCTTGTGATACTCCTTCACTGGATCGATACCTTGGTTCTTAAACTGAGGGAAATACTTACCACCGTTGCGCTACATCATCCTTTCCGCTTCGAAGGAACACCAACGCAAGGCTCCAAGGCCACGGGAGGAATCCTTTACATATTTGCCTAGGAAGTCCCTTAAGGCGTAGCCGTAGCACAAGGATTCCTAGTGCCGTCAATACACCTATTTCTGGCGCCGTTGGAAGGTCTTTTGTTGCAGTAGCAGAAGTATTTCTGGCGCCGTTGCCGGGGAAGGAGAGATCTATCCAAGTAGGTCTCACAAACTCATCTCCTGCATTTACTTTTTTGCTAGTTGCCTCTTGTTTTCCTCTCCCCCACTTCACATTTGCCGTTTTCATTTGCCTTTCTCCTTTGCCGTTTTCTTTCGCCCGTTTCACTCTCTCTTCCTGCTCGTTTGTGTGTGAGATAGTCCATCATTGGCTAGACCCACCACTCCAAACGATACTCCTGAGAATGAAGTTCTCAATTTTAGGCAGAATGAGGAAGAAAATTTAAAGGACGCTTGGTACAGGATTTGCAATGCTCAAAGTAGATCTACTCGTAAGCAATCCACTACCGTCCTCCTTCGCAGTTTCTATGTTGGGATTTCTCCTTGGAATAGTTACATCCTTGATACCATTGTAGGCGGGAATTTTTTGGGGAGCCATACTGTTGACTCCTATGGAGCTATCATGAATTTGGTAGGCTCACCCCAGCTCATGGTTAATGGAACTACCTTGACCTTGGAACACGTGATGCAAAGGCTTGACGCTATTGAAAACAAAATTGACATAGTTGAACTTATTGAGGGTTTGGATAGAAAGATCCACAATCAAATTACTCAGTACGGATCCAAAGTGGGAATTTTTTTGAAAAATTTAGGGGAGAAGTAACTTATAGTTAATGATTCTTCTAGAATTGGCAAACTAGAAGATGTCATAACCAACTTGGGTTCCGCTTTTGCCGCTGTGCAAAATACTCCAAATCTCACTCTCAAAAAGACCGTCAAGCCTGTTTTTGTTCCTAAAGCTAGTGGTGAGTCATCCAATAAAGATGAAGATCTTAAGATGATAAATGATCACACTACTTATGGTTTGAGCGCCAAAGATGACTATACGTGATTCCATCACCTTTTGCCTAGCTAAGGGCGTTAAACAAAAGCGCTTGTTGGGAGGCAACCCAACGAATCTATCCTTTTTCTTTCTGTTTTGTGTTTTCCACACTTTCATAATTCTGTTATGATTGTGTTTTTTGTGTGTTTCTTTTTGCGTTTGTGCCAAGCAAAACCGTTATGATTAGTCTTGGGGATGATCGTTTGGTCATGCTGGAAAACACAGAAACTTTCTGCTCACGAAAAGATTTTTTTTCTGTAAGAGCTTTTGAGTTGATTCTTTTTGCTGATGATTTCTACGAAAATTCTTCAGACTGTCGTAATTTTGCAGAATTTTTGAAGTACCAGAAGTATACGAAATATACATATCGCTACAGACTGGTCTGCTGTTAACAGATTCTGTTTTTGTTGTGTTGGTTGCTTATTTTGATGAAACTATGGATAGTATCGGGGGGTATTAGCCATGGAAGATTGAAGATACAGTAAACCAGCATCAGCGTAAGTAGAATTTAAGTTTGCTACAGTACCTAAGGAAGTGGTGGTTTGCTTTCTCATACTAATGTTATCACGAGTTTCTGTTTAAGTTTTGTGTTGTGAAGTTTTCAAGTTTTGGGTGAAGTTCTGATGGATAAAGAGATAAAGAGTGACAAGAGCTCAAGCTTGGGGATGTCCAAGGCACCCCAAGAGATTCAAGGATGCCGTAAAAGCCTAAGCTTGGGGATGCCCCGGGAAGGCATCCCCTCTCTCGTCTTCAATCCATCGGTAACGTTACTTGGGGCTATATTTTTATTCACCACCTGTTATGTGTTTTTGCTTGGAGCGTCTTTTATCGTAGGAGTCTTTTATTTTTGTTGTGTCACAATCGTCCTTGCTGCGCACCTAGAGAGAGAGACATGTACTCACCGTGATTTTGTCGAGCTTCACTTATATCTTTTGGTAGACAATTCAGCTCACATGTGCTTCACTTATATCTTTTGAGCTAGATACTTTTGCTCTATGTGCTTCACTTATATCTTTAGAGCACAGCGGTGCGTGGCTTGGTAGTTGATCTATGCTTTGAAAGTAGTCCCAAAAGTGGTAGTTATCTAAAGGGATACGAAAACTTCCACCTTCATGTGCATTGAATAGTTAGAGAAGTTTGATTCATCTCAATTAGTTTTGAGTTGTGGTTTTGGTAATATTGAAGTTATGCTAGTAAGGTGTTGTGGATCTAGAAATACTTGTGTTGAAGTTAGTGATTCCCGTAGCATGCACGTATGGTGAACCGCTATGTGATGAAATCTGAGCATGATTAGTCTATTGATTGTCATCCTTTGCGTGGCGGTCGGGATCGCGCAATGGTTTATACCGACCAACCCTTCCCCTAGGAGTATGCGTTGAATGCTTTGTTTCGATTACTAATAAAACTTCTGCAACAAGTATATGAGTTCTTCATGACTAATGTTGAGTCCATGTTTTAGATGCACTTTCACCTTCCACCATCACTATCTTCTTAGTGTCATGCAACTTTCGCCGGTGCACAAAACCCACCATTAGCCTTCCTCAAAACAGCCATCATACCTACCTACTATGGCTTTTTCAAAGTCATTCCGAGATATATTGCCATGCAACTACCACCATGACATGTGCCATCACATCTACACTGCCATTGCATGATCATAAGATAGCTAGCATGATATTTCATTAATGTTTATGCCATGCTAGATCATTGTCACAGTACACTACCGAAGGCATTCCATATAGAGTCATCGTTGCTCTGAGTTTTGAGTTGAAAGTGTGATGATCATCATTGATGGAGCATTGTCCCATGTGAGGAAATAAAAGAGGCCCAATAAGACCACCAAAGTAAAAAAAATAAAAAAAGAGGCCAAAGAGCCCACAAAAAAAATGAGAGAAAAAGAGAGAATGGACAATGCTACCACATATCCACACTTGTGCATATTAAGCACCATGATCTTCATGATTGAGAGTCTCTCGTTTTGTCACCACCATATAGCTAGTGGGGAATTTTCATTATATAACTTGGCTTGTATATTCCAATGATAGGCTTCCTCAAAATTGCCTTAGGTCTTCGTGAGCAAGCAAGTTGGATGCACACCCACTAGTTTTCTTTAAGAGCTTTCACATACTCGTAGCTCTAGTGCATCATTTGTATGGCAATCCCTACTCATTCACATTGATATCTATTGATGAGCATCTCCACATCTTATTGATAAGCCTAGTTAATGTGATCATCTTCTCCTTGTTTTGTCTTGCAACCTCCACCACACTCCATACCATCTATAGTGCTATAACCATGGCTCACGCTCATGTATTGCTTGAGAGTTGAAAAGGTTTGAGAAAGTAAAGGTGTGAAACAATTACTTGGACAATACCGGGGTTGTGCATGATTTAAATTCGTTGTGCAATGATGATAGAGCATAGCCAGACTATATGCCTTTGTAGGGATAACTTTCTTTTAGCCTTGTTATTTTGAAAGTTCATGATTACCTTGCTAGTTTGCTTGAATTATTATTGTTTCCACGTCAATAGAAAACTATTGTTTTGAATCTAATGGATCTGAACATTCACGTCACATAAGAAGAGTTACGAAGGACATCTATGCTAGGTAGCATGAAAGCATCAAAAAAATTCATTCTTTATCACTTCCCTACTTGAGGACGAGCATGAGTTAAGCTTGGGGATGCTTGATACGTCTCAAACGTATCTATAATTTTTGATGGTTTCATGCTGTTATCTTGTCATCTTTGGACGTTTTATGTACCTTTTATATCTTTTTTGGGACTAACTTATTAATTCAGTGCCAAGTGCCAGTTCCTGTTTTTTTTGGTGTTTTTGGCTCTTTTCAGATCTGATTTTGGAACGGAGTCCAAACGGAATAAAATCCCCGAAATGATTTTTTTCCAAACGGAAGAAGATCACGGGGCTTGTGGCCCAAGCCAGGAGGGCTCCAGGGAGCCCACAAGCTCCCACTCCGCCACCAGGGGGCGGCGGTGGGCAGGCTTGTGGCCTCCCTGGCGCCCCCCTGACCTAGATCCCGCGCCTATATATTCCCTAAAATACAGAAAAAATCAAGGGATCCACGAAAATACTTTTCCGCCGCCGCAAGCTTCCGTTTCCGCGAGATCTCATCTGGAGACCCTTCCCGGCACCCTGCCGGAGGGGGCTTCTACATCAACATCATCGCCCCTCCAATAACTCATGAGTAGTTCACTTCAGACCTACGGGTCCGTAGTTAGTAGCTAGATGACTTCTTCTCTCTCTTGGATCTTCAATACAAAGTTCTTCATGATCTTCATGGAGATCTATCCGATGTAATTTTCTTTGGCGGTGTGTTTGTCGAGATCCGATGAATTGTGGATTTGTGATTAGATTATCTATGATATATATTTGAGTCTTTGCTGATTTCTTTTATGCATGATTTGATATCCTTGTAAGTCTCTCCGAGTCTTGGGTTTTGTTTGGCCAACTAGATCTATGATTCTTGCAATGGGAGAAGTGCTTGGTTTTGGGTTCTTACCGTGTGGTGACCTTTCCCAGTGACAGTAGGGGCATCAAGGCACACATCGTGTAGTTGCCATCAAGGGTAACAATGTGGGCTCCGTCGTAGATACGAGATTGTCCATCTACATCATGGCATCTTGCTTAAGGCGTTACTATGTTCTTTTGGACTTAATACACTAGATGCATGCTGGATAGCGGTCGACGTGTTGAGTAATAGTAGTAGATGCAGAAAGTATCGGTCTACTTGTTTTGGACGTGATGACTATAGATATAATCATTGCCATAGATGACGTCACGACTTTGCGCGGTTCTATCAATTGCTCGACAGTAATTTGTTCACCCACCGTCTACTTGTTTTCATGAGAGAAGCCACTAGTAAACGCTACGGCCCCGAGGTCTATTCACATCTATTGTTTCCACTTTCGCTTTTACTTTGCTTTGTTACTTGCTACTGCAACAAAAGACCTTCCAATGGCGCCAGAAATAGGCACGTCGACGGGAGAATACTTGGCTTTATCCTTCTTTTGCGGCTACGCCTTAAGGGACTTCCTAGGCAAGTATGCAAAGGATTTCCCCCGTGGCCTTGGAGCCTTGCGTTGGTGTTCCCTCGAAGCGGAAAGGGTGATGTAGCGTAGCGGTGGTAAGTACTTCCCTCAGTTTGAGAACCAAGGTATCAATCCGGAGGAATAGTATCTCAAGATCCTGCACAAACACCAAAGCTTGCACCCAACGCTATGAAGGGGTTGTCAATCCCTTATAGATTGTTTGCCAAGTGAGAACTGAAAGCAACAAAGTAAGAAAGCAAAGTAAAAGCGGAGGTGTAAACGATGGATGTGAATAGACCCGGGGGCCGTTGGTCTTACTAGTGGCTTCTCTCATGATAAAAACCCCATATTTTTACCCTTGATGGCAACTACTTGATGTGTGCCTTGTTGCCCCTACTGTCACTCGGAAAGGTCACCACATGGTAGAACCCAAAAACAAGCACTTCTCCCATTGCAAGAATCATAGAACTAGTTGGCCAAACAAAACCAAAGACTCGGAGAGACTTACAAGGATATCAAATCATGCATAAAAGAAATCAGCAAAGACTCAAATATATATCATAGATAATCTGATCACAAATCCACAATTCATCGGATCTCGACAAACACACCGCCAAAGAAGATTACATCGGATAGATCTCCATGAAGATCATGGAGAACTTTGTATTGAAGATCCAAGAGAGAGTAGAAGCCATCTAGCTACTAACTACGGACCCGTAGGTTTGAAGTGAACTACTCACGAGTCATTGGAGGGGCGATGATGATGAAGAAGAAGCCCTCCAACACCAAAGTCCCTTCCGGCAGGGTGCCGGGAAGGGTCTCCAGATGAGATCTCACGGAAACAGAAGCTTGCAGCGGCGGAAAAGTATTTTCGAGGCTCCCCTGTTTTTTTGCGGAATATTTGGGAATTTATAGGCCAAAGACCTAGGTCAGGGGGCGGCCAGGGAGGCCAAAAGACTGCCCACCGCTGCCTCCCCCTGGTGGTGGAGTGGGGGCTTGTGGGCTCTGTGGAGTCCATCTGGCTTGGCCCAAAAGTCCATGGTGTTCTTCCGTTCGGGAAAAATCATTTCAGGGTTTTTCTTCCGTTTAGACTCCGTTCCAAAATCAGACCTGAAAAGAGTCAAAACACGGAAAAAACAGGAACTGGCACTTGACACTGAATTAATAAGTTAGTCCCAAAAAAGATATAAAAGTTACATAAAACATCCAAAGAAGACAAGATAGCAGCGTGAAACCATCAAAAAATATAGATACGTTTGAGACATATCATTACTTTGTTGCTTTCAGTTCTCACTTGGCGAACAATCTATAAGGGATTGACAACCCCTTCATAGCGTTGGGAGCAAGCTTTTTGTGTTTGTGCAGGCACTTTTGATACTCCTTCACTGGATCGATACCTTGGTTCTCAAACTGAGGGAAATACTTACCACCGCTGCGCTACATCACCCTTTCCGCTTCGAGGGAACACCAACGCAAGGCTCCAAATCCACCGGGGAAATCCTTTGCATATTTGCCTAGGAAGTCCCTTAAGGCGTAGCCGTAGCAGAAGGATTCCTAGTGCCGCCAACACACCTATTTCTGGCGCCGTTGGGAGGTCTTTTGTTGCAGTAGCAATATCCTTTGGCGTGCCTTGGGCATCCCCAATTTTAGGCTCTTTCCACTCCTTATTTCATAGTCCATCAAATCTTTACCCAAAACTTGAAAACTTCACAACACAAAACTCAACAGAAAACTCATGAGATCCGTTAGTATAAGAAAAATAAATCACCACTTTAGGTACAGTTGTAAACTCATTATTTATTTATATTGGTGTAATATTTATTGTATTTCTTCTTCTACATGGCTCGTACCCCCCGATAGAACCCATAGATTCATCAAAATAAGCAAACAACACTAAGAAAACAGAATCTGTCAAAAACAGAATAATCTGTAGCAATCTATATACTTAAAATACTTGTGTAACTCCAAAACTTGTGAAAAATTAGAAAAATCAGGGAAAATGTTAAATCAATCTTTCGTAAAAAATTCAGATCAAAAGCATGTTCTAGTGAATTCACAAAATTCCTGGACTGAGAGCCAAAGTTTCTGTTTTCAGCAAAATCAACTTGCAAACATCGTAGACCATCCCAAAGTTCTTACTTGGATCAAACACAAATTAAAAAAAGAAAACACAATTACTAGAGAGGTAATAATGTGTGTAGCGCTCAAAAACAGAAGCAAAAACAAAAGCATAAAAATAAAATTGGGTTGCCTCCCAACAAGTGATATTGTTTAGTGCCCCTAGCTAGGCATAATGCAATAGATCTAGGTATTGTCATCTTTGGTATGCAATCCATAAGTAGCTCTCATAATAGATTCATAAGGTAATTTTATTTTATTTCTAGGAAAGTCCTCCATGCCTTTCCTTAATGGAAATTGGAATCTAATTTTTCCTTATTTCATATCAATAATTGCACCAATCGTTCTAAGGAAAGGTCTACCAAGAATAATAGGACATGTAGGATTGCAATCTATATCAAGAACAATGAAATCTACGGGCACATAATTTATATTTGTAACAATAAGAACATCATTAATCTTTCCCGTAGGTTTCTTAATGGTGGAATCCGCTAGATGCAAATTTAAAGAGCAATCAACAAATTCACGGAAACCTAGCACATCACATAAAGTTTTTGGAATTATTGAAATGCTAGCACCCAAATCACACAAAGCATGTCACTCATAATATTTAATTTTAATCTTAATAGTAGGTTCCCACTCATCATAAAGCTTCCCATGTATAGAAACTTCCAACTCAAGTTTTTCTTCAAAATATTTCATCATAGCATCCACAATATATTTAGTAAAAGCTTTATTTTGATTATAAGCATGCGGAGAATTCAACATGGATTGCAACAAGGAAACACAATCAATCAAAGAACAACTATCATAATTAAATTCCTTGAAATCCAAAAGAGTGGGTTCATTGCTATTTAAGGTTTTGACCTCTTCAATCCCACTTTTATCAATCTTAGCATTAAGATCTGTAAACTCCGAATCATCGGGACCCTTTTAACTAAAGTTGACTTATCTCCAGTCCCATCTTTTTCAAGATTTATATTATAAAACAAAGATTCACTAGGAGTCACATCAATCGCTTTAAGATCTTCATCATTATTATCACGAGAAAAACACCTTTTCAAGCCATTCACGCTTAGGACGTATTCTAGCGGTTCTTTCCTTACACTCATCAATAGAAATTCTCATAGGTTTTAAAGACTCATTAATATCATGCTTGGGTGGAATATATCTAATATTCAAAGAATCAATCTCAAGAGAAATTCTATCAATGTTCCTAGCGAAATCATCAACCTTTAGCAATTTTTCTTCAGTCATAGCATTGAAACATTTTGCGAGCTAATGAAATCTTTAATATTATTCTCAAGATCAGAGGGCATGTTATTATAATTTCCATAAGAATTATTTTAGGAATTACCATAATTGTTAGAGGAATTACTAGGAAATGACCTAGGATTGAAATTACCTCTGTACGCATTATTGCCAAAATTGTTCCTACCAACAAAATTCACATCCATAGATTCATTACTATTTACAAGCAAAGAAGACAAATGCATATCATTGGGATCAATAGGAGCACTCTTACTAGAAAACAATTTCATCAATTCATCCATCTTTCCACTCAAAGTATTTATTTCTTCAATAGCGTGCACTTTTTTACTAGTAGGAGATCTTTCGGTATGCCATTGAGAGTAATTTGCCATAATGTTATCTAGGAGTTTAGTAGCTTCTCCTGATGTCATTTCCATAAAAGTACCACCCCCGGCGGAATCTAAAAGATTTCCAGAAGGAAAATTCAATCCCGCATGAAAAAATTGTATAATCATTCACAAACTCAAACCATGCGCGGGGCAATTCCTAATCATTACTTTCATCCTCTCCCAAGATTGTGCAACATGCTCATGATCAAGTTGCTTAAAATTCATTATATCGTTCCTAAGGGAGATAATCTTAGCGGGCGGAAAGTACTTGGAAATAAAAGCATCTTTACACTTATTCCACGAATCAATACTATATTTAGGTAAAGATGAAAACCAATTTTTAGCACGATCTCGTAGTGAGAAAGGAAATAGCTTTAATTTAACAATTTCATTATCCACATCTTTATTCTTCTGCATATCACACAACTCAATGAAAGTATTTAGATGGGATGCGACATCTTCACTAGGAAGGCTAGAAAATTGTTCTTTCATAAAAAGATTGAGCAAAGCGGCATTAATTTCACAAGATTCCGCACTAGTGGCGGGAGCAATCGGAGTACTATCAAAATCATTAGTAGTAGTAGTGGAAAAATCACATAACTTGGTATTCTCTTGAGTCATTGTGACAAAGCAAGCAATCTAGCACACAAGTAATCAAACGAAAAGACGAACGAAAGAAGGGCGAATAAAAAGGAAAATGTTTTTGGTATTTTCTGAAAATCGTTTAAGAAGTGGGGGAGAGAAAAACGAGAGGCAAATAGCAAATAAAGTAAATGCAAGAGATGAGTTTGTGATGGGTACTTGGTAGGCTTAATCTTGCTATGATCCTCCCCGACAACGGTGCTAGAAATCCTTCTTGCTACCTCTTGAGCTTGTGTTGGTTTTCCCTTGAAGAGGAAAGGGTGATGCAGCAAAGTAGATAAGTATTTCCCTCGGTTTGTTGAGAACCAAGGTATCAATCCAGTAGGAGGAACAATCAAGGCCCCAATCTTAGCACCTACACAAACAATCAAACACTTACACCCAACGCTAAAAAGGGCTTGTCAATCCCTTCACAGTTATTTGCAAGGATGAGATCTGATAGAGATAGATATAAAAGATTGTTAGAACTAAAAATAAAACAAAAGGAAATAAGTAGCAACAATATATTTTTGGTATTTTTGGTTTATAGATCTGAAAGTATAAAATGGAAAATAGACCCGAGGGTCATAGGTTTCACTAGAGGCTTCTCTCATGAAGGAAAATAATACGGTGGGTGAACAAATCACTATCGAGAAATTGATAGAAAAAGAAATAATTATGAAGATATCCAAGGCAATGATTATGCATATAGGCATCACGTGTGGGTCAAGTAGACCGAAACGATTCTGCATCTACTACTATTACTCCACACATCGATCTACTCCTGCCTGCATCTAGAGTATTAAGTTCATGAAGAACATGGTAACAAATTAGGTAAGATGACATGATGTAGAGGGATAAACTCACGCAATATGATGAAAACCACATCTTCTTATCCTCGATGGCAACAATGCAATACGTGCCTCGCTACCCCTACTTTGTCACTGGGTGAGGACACCGCAAGATTGAACCCAAAACTAAGCACTTCTCCCATTCCAAGAAATACCAATCTCGTTGGCCAAACCAAACCAATAACTCGAAGAGACTTGCTAAGATATGAAATCATGTATATAAGAATTCAGAGAAGATTCAATTAATATTTATAGAGAATCTGAATAAACCCACAATTCATCGGATCACGACAAACACACCGCAAAAGAGTATTACATTAGATAGATCTTTCATGAAGATCATGAAGAACATGGTATTGAAGAATAAAGAGAGAGAAGAAGCCATCAAGCTACTAGCTATGGACTAATAGGTATGTGGTGAACTACTCAGGCATCATCGGAAGGGTAATGGAGTTGATATAGATGCCCTCCATGATCAATTCCCTCTCCGGCAGAATACCGAAAAAGGCTCCCAGATTGGATCTCACGGGAACAGAGGCTCCGGGCGGCGAAAAAGTATTTTTTGGTCTTGTTCTGATATTGGGGGAATATTTGGGAATTTATAGGCCAAGGATTAGGGTTAGGAGAGATGTAGGGGGCCCACAAGCCAGGGGCGCGCCATGCAGGCTTGTTGCCTCTGGGCAGGTCTCATGCCCCCTTCTCCAAGTGTGGCAGATGTCTTCTGGTCCAAGAAAAATCATTCCAGATGTTTTATTCCATTTGGACTCCGTTTAATATTCCTTATCTGCAATACTCAAAAACATGAAAAAACCAAAAACTGGCACTAGGCTCTAGATTAATAGATTAGTCCCAAAAATAACATAAAACAACATCTTAATGCATCTAAAACATCCAAAACAGATAATATAATAGCATGGAACAATCAAGACTTATAGATACCTTGGAGATGTATCAATCTCCGGGCTGGTTATCATCAGATTCGGCTGGCCGAGCGCGAAGAGTATATAAGTGCTTACCAAACTCACTCAGGGCACTTTGAGTTCTTGGTGGTCTCTTTCGAAGTGGCTAGAGGACCTGCAACGTTCAATGGAGTAACGGATACAACTCAGAAAATGTTGTTGCTGTTGGAAATATGCCCTAGAGGCAATAATAAATTAGTTATTATTATATTTCTTAGTTCATGATAATTGTTTATTATCCATTCTATAATTGTATTGATTGGAAACACAATACTTGTGTGGATACATAGACAAAACACTGTCCCTAGTAAGCCTCTAGTTGACTAGCTCGTTGATCAAAGATGGTCAAGGTTTCCGAGCCATAGGCAAGTGTTGTCACTTGATAACGGGATCACATCATTAGGAGAATCATGTGATGGACTAGACCCAAACTAATAAGACGTAGCATGTTGATCGTGTCATTTTGTTGCTACTGTTTTCTGCGTGTCAAGTATTTGTTCCTATGACCATGAGATCATATAACTCACTAACACCGGAGGAATGCTTTGTGTGTATCAAACGTCGCAACGTAACTGGGTGACTATAAAGATGCTCTACAGGTATCTCCGAAGGTGTTAGTTGAGTTAGTATGGATCGAGACTGGGATTTGTCACTCCGTGTGACGGAGAGGTATCTCGGGGCCCACTCGGTAATACAACATCACACACAAGCCTTGCAAGCAATGTGACTTAGTGTAAGTTGCGGGATCTTGTATTACGGAACGAGTAAAGAGACTTGCCGGTAAACGAGATTGAAATAGGTATGCGGATACTGACGATCGAATCTCGGGCAAGTAACATACCGAAGGACAAAGGGAATGACATACGGGATTATATGAATCCTTGGCACTGAGGTTCAAACGATAAGATCTTCGTAGAATATGTAGGATCCAATATGGGCATCCAGGTCCCGCTATTGGATATTGACCGAGGAGTCACTCGGGTCATGTCTACATAGTTCTCGAACCCGCAGGGTCTGCACACTTAAGGTTCGACGATGTTTTATGCGTATTTGAGTTATATAGTTGGTTACCGAATGTTGTTCGGAGTCCCGGATGAGATCACGGACGTCACGAGGGTTTCCGGAATGGTCCGGAAACGAAGATTGATATATAGGATGACCTCATTTGGTTACCGGAAGGTTTTCGTGCATTACCGGAAAAGTTTCGGGCTCATCGGTAGTGTACCGGGAGTGCCGGGAGGGGTGCCGGGGACCATCGGGAGGGGTGTCACGCCCCAAGGGGTCTCATGGGCTATGAGAAGAGATAAACCAGCCCCTAGTGGGCTGGAATAAGTTCCCACCAAGGCCCATAAGGTTTGAGAAGGAAAAAACACAAGGTGGAAAGAGTTTCCAAGTGGGAAGGTGGAATCCTACTCCAAGTAGGATTGGAGTAGGACTCCTCCACCTCCAATTTCGGCCAAACCTTTAGGTTTTGATGCTGCCTCCTCCCCTCCCTCCCACCTATATATACGGAGGTTTTAGGGCTGATTTGAGACGACTTTTCCACAGCAGCCCGACCACATACCTCCACGGTTTTTCCTCTAGATCGCGTTTCTGCGGAGCTCGGGCGGAGCCCTGCTGAGACAAGATCATCACCAACCTCCGGAGCGCCGTCACGCTGCCGGAGAACTCTTCTACCTCTCCGTCTCTCTTGCTGGATCAAGAAGGCCGAGATCATCGTCGAGCTGTACGTGTGATGAACGCGGAGGTGCCGTCCGTTCGGTACTAGATCGTGGGACTGATCGCGGGATTGTTCGCGGGGCGGATCGAGGGACGTGAGGACGTTCCACTACATCAACCGCGTTCTCTAACGCTTCTGCTGTACGATCTACAAGGGTACGTAGATCACTCATCCCCTCTCGTAGATGGACATCACCATGATAGGTCTTCGTGCGCGTAGGAAAATTTTGTTTCCCATGCGACGTTCCCCAACAGTTGCGTCATTGCGTGCTACTTTTCTTCGACGACATTCTTATTTCCAGCAAGACACTTGAAGAGCATATTGATCATTTGAGACAGACACTTGAACTTCTCTCCAGGGACCACTGGAAAGTGAAACTGAGAAGTGCTCCTTTGGACAGCAACAACTATCTTATCTCGGCCATATCATTAGTGCTCAAGGAGTGGCAACGGATCCAGACAAGGTTCACGCAGTGGCTAATTGGAAGAAACCAACTACCGTCAAGGCAGTTCGCAATTTTTTTGGCCTGTCCGGGTACTATAGACGATTTATTTGTAACTTCAGAGTAATTGCCAAGCCTCTCTTCTAACTTTTGAAAAAGGGGTTTCCATTTGTGTGGACACAAGCTGCTGACACGGCATTCCAACTCCTAAAGAATCAGTTAGTTTCGGCACCAGTTCTCGCCCTTCCACATTTCTCATAGCAGTTTTGCATCGAAACTGATGCCAACGACCACGATATTGGCGCAGTGCTGCAGGAGAATGGACATCCCATAGCATTCATGAGCAAGGCACTGTCTCCGTGCTACCAAGGACTGTCTACATATGAAAACAAGTACCTCGTAGTAGTTGTAGCCATTGACTAGTGTCGACCATACCTGCAACATGGTGAGTTTATCATCTACACTGATGAGAAGAGTTTGATCCACCTCGAGGAGCAGCGACTTTCAACCCCATGGCAGCAGAAAGCCTTCACCAAGCTATTGGGCATGCAGTACACCATCAAGTACAAAAAAGGGTCCACGAACTCGGCAGCTGATGCTCTCTCTCTCTCGTGCAACACTAGATGAAGTGGTCTCCGTCGTGACCTCATGTCAGCGAGCCTGGTTGGATGATGTCATCAACAACTACAACTCCAACCCCAAGAAGAACGGCTGCTGGAACAGCTACACATCAGGCCAAACCCAAAAGAGCGCTTCCCTCTAACCCAAGGGGTGCTTCGCTCTCGAGGGTGTATCTTGTTGGGAGGGGTCGCATCACTCGAACAACGGATCATTACTTCATTCCACGATAGCCCGATGGGTAGTCAGTCATGTTCGAAATATGCCGCAGAGGCAATAATAAAGTGGTTTTTATTATATTTCCTTGTTTATGATAATCGTTTATTGTCCATGCTAGAATTCTATTGATTGGAAACTCAAACACATGTGTGGGTACATAGACAACAATGCGTCCCTATTAAGCTTCTAATGGGATAGCTCTTTGATCAAAGAGGGTCAAGGTTCCCTGACCATAGACATGAGTTATCATTTGATAATGGGATCACATCATTAGGAGAATTATGTGATGGCAAGTCCCAAAACTATGAACGTAGCATCTGACCGTGTCAGTTTATTGCTATTGTTTTCTACATGTCAAGTATCTATTCCTATGACCATGAGATCATGCAACTCACTGACACTGGAGGAGTACCTTGTGTGTATCAAATGTCACAACGTAATTGGGTGCTCTACAGGTATCTCCGAGGGTGTCTGTTGGGTTGGCATGGATCAAGACTGGAATTTGTTACTCCATGTGATGGAGAGGTATCGCAGGGCGCACTCGGTAATACAACATCACAATGAGCTTGAAAGCAATGTGACTAAAGAGTTAGCCACGAGATCTTGTATTATGGAACGAGTAAAGAGGCTTGCCGGTAACGAGATTGAACTAGGTATGGAGATATCGACGATCAAATCTCGGGCAAGTAACATATCGATGAACAATGGGAATGCGTACAAGATTAACTGAATCCTTGACATCGAGGTTTGACCGATAAAGATCTTGTTGAATGTGTGAGAATCAATATGGGCATCCAGGTCCCACTATTGGTTATTGACCATAGAGGTGTCTTGGTCATGTTTGCATAGTTATCGAACCCGTAGGGTCTGCACACTTAACGTTAAGTGACGATATAGATATAGTTGAGTTATTAGGTTGGTCACCAAAGGCTGTTTGGAGTCCCATATGAGATCTTGGATGTCATGAGGAGCTCCGAAATGGTCCGGGGTGAACATTTATATATAGGAAAGCGGTATTCGGGTTCCGGAATAGTTTCGGGGTTTTCCGGTATTGTACCGGGAGTGCCAAAAGGGTTCCGGGGGTCCATCGGGAGGGGCCCAACCACCTCAGGGGGGGGGGACATGGGCCTAATTGCTGGCGCACCATCCCCTAGTGGGCTGGGCAGCAGACCCCAGTAGAGCAAATGCACCCAATGGTAGGTGGGAGGAGGTGCCTTGGTGGAGGAGGAGTCCTCCCGATTGTGTCCACCTCCCTTGTGGGAGGTGGACTCGTCCTTAGGTTCGACCGACCCACCCTCCTTGGAGGAGGGGCCAAGGCTGAGCCCTACCTACCCATTCCTCCTATAAATAGAGAGGGAGAGGGAGGCAGTGAACACACAATTTCTTGGCGGCGCCTTACCTCTCTCTCTCGTAGTAATTCTCCACCATAACAATTGCAGCAACGCTTGGCGAAGCCGTGCTGAAATTGCACCACCACCACCGCCACCACGCCATCGTGTTGTCAGAGTAATCAACCTCTACTTCACTAGTGCTCGCCGGATCTAGGAGGTGCATGCATCATCGCGTTGTACGTGTGCTGAACGCGAAGGTCTCGTCCGTTTGGCGCTTGATCGGGAATTCGCGGGACGGATCGTGATTGGACTGCAAAGATGTTCCACTACACCAATCGCGTTCTTTAACGCTTCCGCTTAGCGATCTATAAGGGTATGTAGATGCAATATCTCCTCTCGTAGATGTTCATCTCCTAGATTGATCTTGGTGAAGCGTAGGATTTTTTTATTTCCCATGCAATGTTTCCCAATAGTGGTATCAGAGCTAGGTCTATGCGTAGATGACATCACGAGTAGAACACAAAAGAGCTTGTGGGTGTTGATATTCAGATTTCTTCCTTTCTTACTATTTTCTTTATTCAGTAGTAATATGGGATGAAGCGGCCTAGACCAACTTTACTAGTCCACGTACGAGATACCGGTTCCATCAACTGACATGTAACTTTGTTGCATAAGATGGATGGCAGGTGTCTATCTCTCCCACCTTAGTTGAATCGGATTTGACAAAGGCGGTCCTTGTAGAAGGTTAAATAGCAACTTGCATATCACCATTGTGGTTTTGCATAGGTAAGAATCGTTCTTGCTAGATACCCATAGCAGCCACGTAAAACATGCAACAACAAAATAGAGGACGTCTAACTTGTTTGTGCAGGGTATGTTGTGATATGATATGGCCAAAGGCATGATGAAATATATTTGACGTATGAGATGATCATGTTTTGTAATAGCTATTATTGACTTGCATGTCAATGCATACGACAACCGGCAGGATCCATAGGGTTGTCTTTAATTATTATATGACCTTCATGTCAATCATTAAGCGCTATTTAATGCTTTACTTTATCGCCAAACGGTAGCAATAGTGGTACAAGCATGGTTGGCGCGACAACCCTGAAGGCAAGACAATGATGGAGATCATGGTGTTATGCCGGTGATGATGGAGATCATGCCGGTGCTTTGGAGATGGAGATCAAAAGCACAAGTTCATGACCATATCATGTCACTTATGATTTGCATGTGATGTTAATAATTTTGTGCATCATAGTTTTCTTAGGACGATGGTAGCATTATAAGGTGATCCCTCACTAAAATTTCAAGATAAAATTGTGTTATCCTCGAGTGTGCACCATTGTGCAAATTTGTCGTTTCGAAGCACCACGTGATGATCGGGTGTGATAGACTCTACGTTCGCATACAACGGGTGCAAGCCAGTTTTGCACAAGAGGAACACTTGAGTTAAACTTGATGTGCCTAGCATGTACATGCATGGCCTCGGAACACAAAAGACCGAAAGGTCGAACATGAGTCATATAGTAGATATGATCAACATGGAGATGTTCACCACTGAAACCACCTCATCTCACGTGATGATCGGACTTGGGTTGTAGAATTTGGATCATGTAGCACTCGGATGACCGAAGGGATGTCAATTTGAGTGGGAGTTTTAAGTAATATGATTAAATAATCTCATTATCTTGAACAATAGTCTACGTAATCTTTGCAAAATTATGTTGTAGATCAATGGCTCGCGCAGTAGCACCCGTGAATTTCAATGTGTTCCTAGAGAAAGCCAAGCTGAAAGATGATGGAAGTAACTTTGTAGACTGGGCCCATAATTTGAGGATTGTCCTCACGGTTTCCCAAAAGTATTATGTCCTTGATGAACCGCTCGGTGCGGCAGCCCCTCCAGAGTCGCCCGAAGATGTTGTGAACGTCTGGGAAGCTCATTTTGATGACTACTCAATAGTTCACTTTGCTATCTTGTATGGATTAGAACCGGACTTCAAAGACGTTTTGAACGTCATGGAGCATATGAGATGTACGAGGAGTTGAAGTTTATTTTAAAAAAGAATGCCCAGATCGAGAGGTATGAGACCTATGATAAGTTCTATGCTTGCAAGATGGAGGAGAACGGGTCTGTTAGTGAGCACATATTCAAAATGTCTGTTATTGCAACCGTTCGGCTGAGTTGGGAATTGTTCTCCCGCCAAAGGCAATCACTCACAGAGTTCTTCAATCACTGCCACCTAGCTACAAAACTGTTTCAGATGCTGAAAGTCGCTGAGTCAGAAATTCGGAAGGAGCATCAAGTGTTGATGGTCAATAAAACCACTAGTTTCAAGAAGAATGTCAAGGTAACTCTAAGAAGCGTGGCAAAGCAACTGCCCCTCCCGTGAAGAAACCCAAGGATGGACCCAAGCCAGAAACTATGTGCTTTCATTGCAAGGGGACTGGCCACTAGAAGCGGAACTGCCCCAAGTATCTGGCCGACAAGAAGGCGGACAACACCAAACAAGGTATATAAGATATACATGTTATTGAGGTGTACCTTACCAACTCTTGTTGTAGTGCCTCAGTATTTCATACCTGTTCGGTTACTCACATATGCAACTCAAATCACGAACTACAGAATAGACGAAGGCTGGCGAAGGACGAAGTGACGATGCGCGTGGGAAATGGTTCCAAGGTTGGTGTGATCGCCGTCAGCACGGTCGTTCTTCGATTACCATCGGGATTAGTGATGTCACACCCTGTTTTTCATCACAAGTATTTTATGTTGCAAAAATCAGAGCTTGTTAAATTTTTTTCAAATAATGTTGTGAGTGCAATGTCAGCCCTTGTATGAGTGAATGCTTGCTTGCTTGATGACTCAAACCCATAAAAAACTTATTATTTTGCTCTCTTCAAAACCCCTTTTTTCCTTTATATCAAGATCACCTTCATCATGTTGGGATACACTACTAGCTCATGAAGCCAAGTGGCACTTCCAACCAAAGTTGGTGATCTGATCCAGATATTATTTTCATTCATTAAAAACATTAATTGGTGATTTAAAATATTATTTTACTATTTTATATTTATGTTTGTTTCTAAGGCCAAGAATGATATTCCCACAAGGAAAATTGCTTTCCTGCCTTAGAAAATTCTGAGTAAATTCATGGAAGCTCAGAAGGACATATATTTTCCATATATAAGATTTTCAACCCTATTTTATATTAATATTATTTGAGTAAAATCCTGAAAAACCATTTCTGTCTGTTTTAGCTTTTTGAGATGTTTCCAAAGGAAATGATCTTAATAAATTCCCATAAAATTACAGGAGCCCTCCCAAGCCATATTAGGTGCTCACATAAAAGCTCACCTTGATCCAAGGTGGGGAAGTGCACCTAATGAGCCCAAAACCCTCTCTCTCTAGAGAAGAGTTGGAACAACTCTACATTGCAAAGTCTCTCCAATGGAGCTGAAACTTTGCAGAGGTGTTTGACACCCCAAATGAGGACTCCACACCAAAGATGGGATTTGTGAGACTCTGTTTGGCCACACTTCCTTTGTAAAGGACAGTACTGGTCATTTTGAAGCATTTTCAAGTTTACAAAGCTAAACTTGTTCAATGGAGCTCAAATTTGGTGAAACCCCATGTTTTTACCCCAAGAACAAATCTGTTAAGTTTCAGTTCCAGTGGTGGAGTGGAAGCACCCCAAATCACTGTCGAACACCTACTGACAGGAAGGTAAAAACCCTCCTAGCCACTGTTTTGCCCAATGTCAAAGCCCCAAACTTGGTGAGTTAGAGCCCCAGAACACCCTGAGCACCCAGTCAACCAGCCCCTCCCCAACTCCAAGCACTAGTGACAAGATCTTCAATTTGAGCCGTAGGCCAGTACTGGCAACACTGGTGTTCCTTGCCTCCTTTGACCAGCTCGTGCTCCCACTAACACACAACGGCTAGGCACACTCCCAGCAACACTCAGGACATGGAGCACACGTCCCAAGTGCCCCAGTGCGCGCCAGCATGCCGTGGCATGTCAAAACTGCGCTCTGGGCGCGCTACATAGAGCCTCCAGCAAGGGGACGTCGCCCCGGCCAGTTCGAACCCCCCCAGTAATGTCCAAACGCTCCCCCGACACCCACTCTATGCAAAGCTACCATCAGGGCCCCCTCTCCTCGCGCAAGAGCTCAGGCGACGCGTGCCCGCGCGCGCCCGACGCGGCCGAGCATGCACGGTCGCTGCGGCTCGACCCCACTCGATTTCCCTCTGCGGCCGATGCACCAGGAGGTCCTAAACCACGTCCCGAACCCGTGGTTTCGCGGCCAGCACCTCAATGTGCTCGCACGCGTGCCACGGTGAGTAACCGGCGCGCCCGAGTCGGCTCATCGCTGCTGGCTTATAAATAGGCCCCCCCGGCACCCCAGCACCCCCAGGCAGCTTCAGCACAACCACTATACTCCCCCTAGCCGCCCAATCGAGCTTGTAGAGCCCCGGTGCTCGAGATCGACCGAGGCCCCTCCGCCTCGGAGCTCCGGTCGATCTCCGGCTACACGCCGGCTCCTGCGCCGCCCGACCTCGCATTACACTCCCTTGACGCCAGGATCATTTCCCCCAACTTCCCCGAGCGAGTCCGTGCACATAGCCACTAGCTCGGAGCCAGCCCGAAACCTTTCCGCCACGACCACCTCGTCGCCGGCGACCCAGACCACGTCCGGTGACGTCCCGACCACGAGCAGGTAGGCAGAGGAATGAGGGACCCATTCCCGCTCCTAGATTGGCCTGAGGGCAACGGTAGCCTCGCCGGCGTCCGTCTCCACCTCTCTAGCACGAGGTAGGAGAAGGACCCGACAGGTGGAGCGCACCTATCGGTGTCCTGGGGCAGCCAGCGCGCGCAGCCGCCGACACTCACCCCAGGGGCCCGTAAGTCAGGTTTGAACCTGGCCCGTGCGCGCCTGGTGGCCGGTCTGCTGGCTGGGCCGACTGGGTCTCCCCCCTGGCCTTTTTCTTTTATTTTTTACTTGCAGCTTAAATGATTTTTATAAAAATATTTAGCCAGTAGAAAAATATAATTCTTCCACCAACAATTTTCTAAAAATGTGTAGTAATTGATTCTGTCGAGTTTGACATTTATCAAAAACAGAACCTGTTTTGGTATAATAAAATGATATTAAAAGCATTTGTTTGCTCCTGCTTGCTTTTAAATAAATATGCTTAGCTAATAAAAACCATAGGAAACATTTTCCAAAATAATAAACTGAATTTATTCAAGCATTGCAACATATTTAAAAGCACCTTGTGATCTGTTTGGTGTGAGCTATTATTTATTTATTCCTTTCTCGACGGTAGAGTTACCGAGTGATGGAGGATCTGGAGCGGAAGACCTCGAAAACTCCGGATACCTAGCTGACCAAGGCAACCAGCCCTTTGACCATGACTTGAGCACAAACATTGTTGCATGCTAGTATAGTTGGTATTTTCCCGTTGCATGTGATCACGATGCCGATTCATCATTGTGGTGATGGCACCGGAGGCTTCTTCAAAGCCCTTGCATGTTGATGATGTTATTCATGTGGCTCCTCGGAGCGCAAACATGATGAGCTTGACCCTACCACTTATGAGGATCATCCTACTGTCATGTTGACTAGTAGAGTAAGATCATTGCATTGAGCTTGACCCTACCCCTTGAGGGTCATGTTATACCATGTTGACAAGTAAAGATAGAGCATATTATCACAAGCATGATGATGAGTTAAATAAAGAGTTTATGAAAACCCCGTCGGGTCCCACTAATGCCCGAGGGTGATGATGAGTTGGTGATCACTTTTGGTGAAGTGATGCACCGGTGTTTTTGTGTGAGTATGGTTTCGGAAATGGGATTAGATTTATGATGTGTCGACCGTCCCAACCTTACCAGTACGACCACGATACCCCTTTATGGGACGGGGCTTTGTTGATTACTCTGGTCGGTACAAGCAAAGAGCCACATTACTAGTGACGGGAGTGATCGGTGTCACTCTCGTGATGGGGTCGTGCCAGGTAGGACGACTATGCCATTATTATGAGTTCCAGGCACACCGTTGGTCCCCGCATGGTTGATACTGTCCAGAGTCGGTGCGCGTAAGATGTACAACATGTGGGCTGGGTACCAATCGAGTGGACCTCTTTGTCTAGTATCGTCAGGGGAAAGATGATGATCGGGTACTTACCTCGGGTATATGTGATATACCGCGAGTCGTGGATGACACGGAAGTTTCCCGTTTCTCGTGGGTCCAGCGTACTACCTCTGCAGAGTGTCAAACTATTCGAATAGCTGTGTCCACAGTCAAGGACAGTTGGGTGGTGCTGCTTAAACTACGTCTAGCGTTTCCGCATAAACCAAGTGTGTGTGTGTGAGAGTTCGATGAATGGTGTTAATAACCGGAGTTACTTGGGGAATTGATATGACCAAGTTCGTTGACTTGGCATATAGGGTGAACCCGGTGTGTTCAACCCTTAGCAGATATGTTGATATCTGTAACCTGTTCTTCAAGAGTAGTTCTTTAACTTGTTGCATATACCTCATCATTCCACCAAATTGCATTCCGCCATAGATACATGTTACTATTATTCTTCACTATCCATGTTCATATCATGGGATGTTTGTGAGTACATTCAAAGTACTCATTGGCTTGCCACTGGTTATATTATTGACCAGACATGGAAGGACCGGAGTTTTGCGACGAGTACGCCGTCGGAGACGAACCTGCGATCTAGGACGCTTCCAAGTCAGAATGCCTGTCGGTGTAGGATTGATGGCATGGGCACCGCTTAGCCCTTACGAGTTTCCGCTACTCGATGTATCTGTTTAATTTGGCTTTAGGCCTCGCTCTTGAACCCGACCTTCTGGTCGTTTGATGTAATAATTTCGGTACTTGGATGTAAGACTCTATTATTCAGTATCTGTGTTCAGTGAACATTGATCCTTAGGGTCACTGGACACGGCGAACTCGACTTGCTAGTCGGGGTCCCCACAGAACTGGTATCAGAGCCATCCTGACTATAGGAAGCCTTAGATAGCATGGACGTTAGCCGAGAACGTTAGAACGCCAGCCTTGCACAAACTTTTGCACATACAACCTTCTGTCCTCTCCCCTAGGCCTTGTAGATGGCTGCCGTACCTGAGATGCTTCTGGAGACCGGCTTTCCACTACTCCTGGTGGATTGCCTCGAGAAGTGCCATGTATGTCGCACGCCCATCTTCCTCTACCACGAGCACTGGGTCAACGCTGACACTAAGGAATATCACGTGGATGTGATAGTGAAGGCTAATGACTCCCCGTCTAGTTGGTTCTTCGAAGGACCACAGATGGGAGAGCTGATGTTGGCAGTGGAGACGGCCGCACGAGAGGCGCTTGTGCGTCTCCGCAGCATCCTCCCTGAGATGGCTAATGAGCCTGTCACTCGTCACCTACCTTTCATTAAGGAAGGAGTGGATGGGAGTTGGACACTCACCCCAGCCACGGAGGATGGGATGCCATTAAGGTTTCAGACCTACTTCAGCCTCTCGTCAGACACCCTGACACACTTCCTGGTTAAGGAATCAGCCAAGCTTCGCCAAGAGTTGCACCTAGTCAAGGGCCTGCTCCACACTGAGAAGATGCAGAATCGCAAAGTAAAGAAGGCAGGCGCACCTGAAGGGAGGACAGCTGTTGCTACTAGGGGTGGTGTGTTACCCATCCAGGCAGTCCCTCTTCGGAGTCGCTGCCTGACAGCGGAAGAGTACACTGAGATCTTTGCCGCCTCGCCTAAGAGACGCCGTGATGTGCGGATTCTTTCTTCCACCCCTATAAAGGAAGAAGATGTTGATGAAGACGAGGACAAAGATGAGGATCCTGTTGAATCCGCCTTTGAGACTGAGCAGTCCGCCGCGTAGGATTTAGCGTAGGCAATTAGGAGTACCCCGAGCATAGGGTATCCATGTATCTATTTCTAATTTACGTATGTGTGCATGATGTAAGTCACCTATTTCCTTAGGCAGCCTGTAAGTGAGTGCATCACCTAGTTTTATGAATGCAATTTCCGTTTGTCAAAAACTTTGGTTTTGAGAACTTGGCACTTGCATGTATTGGACCCCCTCTTGCTAGGAACGAATCCTTGTATTCCCGAGCAAGGTGGCATTTTGACCTGTCTGTTTCTTTGACAGGATGGTGAACGCAACCCGCAACAGCACCTTCGGCAACCCCGGCGCCGGCTCTTTAGGGACGCCGCAGGGAACCGAAAGAGAAGCTCACGCTGGAGGTCACCACGAGCAGCCTAGAGACCTTCCGCCACCACCTCCTCCTGAGAACTTGACGATGGCTCAGCTCCTTCAAGCTCTTCGGGAGGAGCGTCAAGCCAGCAATGCCGCTATTCAGCAGCTGACTCAAGTCCTGGTGGACAACCCGCCGCGGAATGGGAATGGCGGTGGCCGCTCTACTCTTTCTGAGTTCATGCGTACTATGCCCCCATATTCACGGAGACGACTGAACCACTGGACGCCGATGACTGGATCTGCACCATTGAAGACCTCCTTGCGCTGGTCAAGTGCACCGACGATCATGAGAAGGTCCTTTATGCTTCTCACTGTCTCGGAGGCACCGCAGGGCATGGTGGGATGGATTTCAGATCAAGCGGATATGGCAAGTCATCACTTGGGTGATGTTCAAGGAAGGATTTCGCGCGGCTCACATTCCACCTGGACTGATGACCATTAAGAAGCGGGAATTCCGAGCCTTGAGGCAGGGCAGTGGAACTGTTAAGGAGTACCTGCAGAAGTTTAACCTCTTGTCGAGGTACGTGCCCGAAGATGTTAACACTAAGGCCGCTAAGGTGGAACGTTTGATGGAAGGGTTACAGCAGTCCCTGCAATACTAGCTGGTGGTTTGCGACTGCCAGACTTTCAGCGAGTTGGTTAACAAGGCGCTTATGCTGGAAGACAAGCGTCGTGCGATGGACGACACCCGCAAGCGTAAACTGATAGGCAGTGGAGGACCCAGTAGCGCAAGACCAAGACCATGGCAGTCAGCACCTGCAAGACCCAACTTTCAGCAGCAGCAGTACAAGCACCCGGTGTTCCGCCAGAATTATCAGCCTGAGCAGCAAGCAAAGCCAGTAGTCAACCCACCGAACAACGGTGGAGTCAAGACCAACCCTCCGGGGCAGGTCACCTGCTTTGGGTGTGGTCAGACCGGGCACTATTCCAGGCAGTGCCCCAACAAGAAGCCCGACGCACCGCATCCCAATGCACCCAACCCCGGTCAAGGTGCACCAGGAAGGAACCAGGCCCCCCGCAACCAGCAGTTCAATGGCAGGGGCCGGATCAATCACATCACTGCAGAAGAGGCGCAGGAAGACCCGGACTGCATTCTGGGTACGTTCCTCCTCAACTCAACTCCAGCAACAGTGTTGTTTGATTGTGGTGCCTCGCATTCTTTTGTTACTCAAAGGTTTGTGGAGAAGTGTGGTTTAAAACCCACTCTACTCCGTGGACAGATGGCAATTCAAACCCGGGAGCAGTACTGAGGACCAACCTAGGGTGTAGAAGGGTCGAGATAGTTATCAATGGAACGAGTTTCTTGGCAGACCTCATTGTGCTTAAATCGCAAGGTGTAGAAGTAATCCTCGGCATGGATTGGTTGGCCAAGCACCAGAGTCTTTTGGACTGTGCCAACAGGGCCATTACCATGACAAGCAACCAAGGGGTCAAGGTCAAGTTTGTCTCCGAGCCAGTATCGGCTCAAGTGCCTCGAGTCAACAGTCTATCCGAGGTAGAGCTTGATCAAGTGCTTGTAGTCTGTGAATACCCGTACGTCTTTCCTGACGAGCTACCCGGAATGCCTCCCGACCGAGACATCGAGTTCATCATCGAGCTCATGCCCGGATCAAGGCCTATATATAAAAAGCCTTACAGGATGGGTTCCGAAGAGCTGGCAGAGCTGAAGAAGCAGCTGGATGAGCAACTCAGGAAAGGGTTCATCCGTCCGAGTGCATCACCTTGGGGATCACCTATTCTATTTGTTTCAAAGAAGGATGGTACCATTCGACTCTGCGTCGATTACCGTTCTCTTAATGAAGTCACAATTAAGAACAAGTACCCACTCCCCAAGATCGAAGACCTGTTTGACCAGTTAAACGGGGCCAGGGTATTTTCCAAGATCGATCTTCGATCGGGATATTACCAGTTGAAGATTCGACCCGAAGATATACCCAAGACTGCATTCGTGACCCGATACGGTCTATATGAATGCACTGTCATGCCCTTCGGTTTGAGAAATTCCCCAGCCTACTTCATGTACCTCATGAACAAGGTCTTCATGGAATATTTGGACAAGTTTGTCGTCGTGTTCATCGATGACATATTAATCTTCTCCAAGTCCGAAGAGGAGCATGAGCAACACCTGAGGTTAGTTATGGGAAAGCTTCGAGAGCACCAGCTTTATGCCAAATTCAGCAAGTGTCAGTTCTGGCTGAACGAAGTTGGATTTCTGGGTCATACCCTGACGGCAAGCGGTTTGGCCGTAGATCAATCCAAGATTACTAGAGTGACCAACTGGGAATCACCAAAGGACGTGAAGGATGTCAGGAGTTTCCTCGGGCTCGCGGGATACTACCGCAAGTTTGTAGAAGGTTTCTCCAGCATCGCTCGACCTATGACTCAGCTCTTGAAGAAAGGCCAAAAGTTCGAGTGGACACCGGTGTGTGAAGGAAGTTTCCAGGAGTTGAAGAAGAGGCTAACTACCGCCCCGGTATTGGCTACCCCAGACATCAACAAGGAATTCGTAATATATTGTGATGCCTCTGGAACCGGGCTTGGTGGAGTCCTGATGCAAGATGGCAGTGTCGTGGCGTACCTGTCACGGCAACTGCGACCGCATGAGGAGAACTACGCCACCCATGATCTCGAGCTAGCAGCTGTAGTGCATGCTCTGAAGACGTGGCGACATTACCTTCTGGGGAAGCGATGTGAGATATATACAGACCACAAAAGTTTGAAATATATCTTCACTCAAAGGGAGCTGAATATGAGGCAGCGGAGATGGCTTGAGTTAATCAAGGATTACGACCTCAGCATTCAATATTATCCCGGCAAGGCGAACGTGGTAGCCGATGCCTTAAGCCGGAAGGCAGGCTCCTTGAACGTCACACTCAAGGAAAGGTTACCCGTCTTGTATGAAGAGATGGAGGGCTTCGGGCTTGAGATAGTCGAACCAGGATACCTGACCAACCTCGAAGTCAAGCCTACTCTGGAAGACGACGTCAAGGAAGCCCAGAAGGGACACAAGAGTATCGAAGGCCTCAAGAGGAAGGTGCGAGAAGGCAAAGTCCCAGGATTCTCGATTGATGAGCAAGGAGTACTGTGGTACGGGAAGCGCTTATGCGTACCTAACAAGGCCGAACTTAAGGACTTGATCCTGCAAGAGGCTCATGACACACCGTACTCTATCCATCCAGGTGGTACCAAGATGTACCAAGACCTCCGAGAACGATTTTGGTGGCATGGCATGAAGAGGGAAATTGGCTCCGATGTCGCTAAATGCGATGTATGCCAGCGAGTCAAGGCTGAACACCAGCGACCTGCTGGATTGCTGCAACCTCTTCAAGTGCCAGAATGGAAGTGGGATAAAGTCGGCATGGACTTCCACACCGGGTTGCCCCGGTCAAATAAGGGTCATAACTCCATTTGGGTCATAGTCGATCATTTTACCAAGGTGGCCCATTTCATCCCCGTTAACACCACCTACGATGGCAGCCAGCTGGCCAGTCTATACATTCATCGAGTGGTGAGTCTCCATGGAGTTCCCAAGGAGATTGTGTCCGACCGCGACACGCAATTCACCTCAAGATTCTGGAAGAAGTTTCAAGAAGCTCTCGGAACCAAACTCTCCTTCAGTACGGCTTTCCACCCGCAAACGGGCGGACAGACCGAGAGGGTAAACCAGATACTTGAGGACATGCTCCGCGCGTGTGTTTTGGCTCATGGTGCCAAGTGGGAAGATTGCCTGCCATTTGCTGAGTTTTCTTACAACAACAACTACCAGTCCAGTCTTCAGATGGCCCCATTCGAAGCGTTATATGGGCGGAAGTGCCGCACCCCGCTCAATTGGTCCGAAACCGGCGAAGGACTAGTTTTCGGACCAGAAGCACTGCAAGAAGCAGGGGACAAGGTTTAGCTTGTCCGAGAGAACTTGAAGGCAGCTAAGTCAAGGCAGAAGAGCTATGCGGACCCTTGGCGTAGAGATGCGGAGTTTGTTCCCGGAGACCAGGTCTACTTGCGAGTCGCGCCTCTCAAGGGGACCAAGCGTTTCCACGTCAAGGGGAAGCTAGTTCCCAGGTTCATTGGACCCTTCAAGATCACGGCAAGGCGCGGGGAAGTAGCTTACCAGTTGGAGCTACCTCCTGAGCTTTCGGGTGTGCACAACGTGTTTCACGTGTCACAGCTTCGAAAGTGTTTACAAGTGCTGAACCGTCCCGATCTTTACAAGGACATTGATCATCAAGCTATTGACCTTCAACCGGACCTTACCTACCGGGAGAAACCGATCCGCATTTTGGATGAAGCTGAACGTTGCACCAGAAGCCGCACCATCAAGTTTTTCAAGGTTGAGTGGAGCAACCATACCGAAGCAGAAGCCACGTGGGAACGTGAAGACTATCTCCGATCAGAATTTCCCGAGCTATTTAACGCTTAGCTTAGGAATCTCGGGGACGAGATTCTTGTAAGAGGGATAGGTCTGTCACACCCTGTTTTTCATCACAAGTATTTTATGTTGCAAAAATTAGAGCTTGTTAAAACTTTTTCAAATAATGTTGTGAGTGCAATGTCAGCCCTTGTATGAGTGAATGCTTGCTTGCTTGATGACTCAAACCCATAAAAAACTTATTATTTTGCTCTCTTCAAAACCCCTTTTTTCCTTTATATCAAGATCACCTTCATCATGTTCGGATACACTACTAGCTCATGAAGCCAAGTGGCACTTCCAACCAAAGTTGGTGATCTGATCCAGATATTATTTTCATTCATTAAAAACATTAATTGGTGATTTAAAATATTAATTTCCTATTTTATATTTATGTTTGTTTCTAAGGCCAAGAATGATATTCCCACAAGGAAAATTGCTTTCCTGCCTTAGAAATTTCTGAGTAAATTCATGGAAGCTCAGAAGGACATATATTTTCCATATATAAGATTTCCACCCTATTTTATATTAATATTATTTGAGTAAAATCGTGAAAACCATTTCTGTCTGTTTTAGCTTTTTGAGATGTTTCCAAAGGAAATGATCTTAATAAATTCCCATAAAATTACAGGAGCCCTCCCAAGCCATATTAGGTGCTCACATAAAAGCTCACCTTGATCCAAGGTGGGGAAGTGCACCTAATGAGCCCAAAACCCTCTCTCTCTAGAGAAGAGTTGGAACAACTCTACATTGCAAAGTCTCTCCAATGGAGCTGAAACTTTGCAGAGGTGTTTGACACCCCAAATGAGGACTCCACACCAAAGATGGGATTTGTGAGACTCTGTTTGGCCACACTTCCTTTGTAAAGGACAGTACTGGTCATTTTGAAGCATTTTCAAGTTTACAAAGCTAAACTTGTTCAATGGAGCTCAAATTTGGTGAAACCCCATGTTTTTACCCCAAGACCAAAGCTGTTAAGTTTCAGTTCCAGTGGTGGAGTGGAAGCACCCCAAATCACTGTCGAACACCTACTGACAGGAAGGTAAAAACCCTCCTAGCCACTGTTTTGCCCAATGTCAAAGCCCCAAACTTGGTGAGTTAGAGCCCCAGAACACCCTGAGCACCCAGTCAACCAGCCCCTCCCCAACTCCAAGCACTAGTGACAAGATCTTCAATTTGAGCCGTAGGCCAGTACTGGCAACACTGGTGTTCCTTGCCTCCTTTGACCAGCTCGTGCTCCCACTAACACACAACGGCTAGGCACACTCCCAGCAACACTCAGGACATGGAGCACACGTCCCAAGTGCCCCAGTGCGCGCCAGCATGCCGTGGCATGTCAAAACTGCGCTCTGGGCGCGCTACATAGAGCCTCCAGCAAGGGGACGTCGCCCCGGCCAGTTCGAACCCCCCCAGTAATGTCCAAACGCTCCCCCGACACCCACTCTATGCAAAGATACCATCAGGGCCCCCTCTCCTCGCGCAAGAGCTCAGGCGACGCGTGCCCGCGCGCGCCCGACGCGGCCGAGCATGCACGGTCGCTGCGGCTCGACCCCACTCGATTTCCCTCTGCGGCCGATGCACCAGGAGGTCCTAAACCACGTCCCGAACCCGTGGTTTCGCGGCCAGCACCTCAATGTGCTCGCACGCGTGCCACGGTGAGTAACCGGCGCGCCCGAGTCGGCTCATCGCTGCTGGCTTATAAATAGGTTCCCCCGGCACCCGAGCACCCCCCAGGCAGCTTCAGCACAACCACTAGACTCCCCCTAGCCGCCCAATCGAGCTCAGAGAGCCCCGGTGCTCGAGATCGACCGAGGCCCCTCCGCCTCGGAGCTCCGGTCGATCTCCGGCTACACGTCGGCTCCTGCGCCGCCCGACCTCCCATTGCACTCCTCTTGATGCCAGGATCATTTCCCCCAACTTCACCGAGCGAGTCCGTGCCCCTAGCCACTAGCTCGACGCCAGCGCGAAACCTTTCCGCCACGAACACCTCGTCGCCGGCGACCCAAACCACCTCCGGTGACGTCCCGACCACGAGCAGGTAGGCGGAGGAACGAGGGACCCATCCCCGCTCCTAGATTGGCCTGAGGGCAACGGTAGCCTCGCCGGCGTCCTTCTCCACCTCTCTGGCTGGAGGTAGGAGAAGGAACCGACAGGTGGAGCCCACCTGTCGGTGTCCTGGGGCAGCCAGCACGCGCAGCCGCTGACACTGACCCCAGGGGCCCGCAGGTCAGGTTTGAACCTGGCCCGCGCGCGCCTGGTGGCCGGTCTGTTGGCTGGGCCAACTGGGTCTCCCCCTGGCCTTTTTCTTTTATTTTTAACCTGCAGCTTAAATGATTTTTATAAAAATATTTAGCCAGTAGAAAAATAAGATTCTTCCACCAACAATTTGCTAAAAATGTGTAGTAATTGATTCTGTAGAGTTTGACATTTATCAAAAAACAGAACCTGTTTTGGTATAATAAAATGATATTAAAAGCATTTGTTTGCTCGTGTTTGCTATTAAATAAATATGCTTAGCTAATAAAAACCATATGAAACATTTTCCAAAATAATAAACTGAATTTATTCAAGCATTGCAACATTTTTAAAAGCACCTTGTGATCTGTTTGGTGTGAGCTATTATTTATTTGTTCCTTTCTCGACGGTAGAGTTACCGAGTGACGGAGGATCCGGAGCGGAAGACCTCGAAGACCCCGGATACCTAGCTGACCAAGGCAAGCAGCCCTTTGAACATGACTTGAGCACAAACATTGTTGCATGCTAGTATAGTTGGTATTTTCCCATTGCATGTGATCACGATGCCGATTCATCATTGTGGTGATGGCACCGGAGGCTTCTTCAAAGCCCTTGCATGTTGATGATGTTATTCATGTGGCTCCTCGGAGCACAAACATGATGAGCTTGACCCTACCACTTATGAGGATCATCCTACTGTCATGTTGACTAGTAGAGTAAGATCATTGCATTGAGCTTGACCCTACCCCTTGAGGGTCATGTTATACCATGTTGACAAGTAAAGATAGAGCATATTATCACAAGCATGATGATGAGTTAAATAAAGAGTTTATGAAAACCCCGTCGGGTGCCACTAATGCTCGAGGGTGATGGTGAGTTGGTGATCACTTTTGGTGAAGTGATGCACCGGTGTTTTTGTGTGAGTATGGTTTCGGAAATGGGATTAGATTTATGATGTGTCGACCGTCCCAACCTTACCAGTACGACCACGATACCCCTTTATGGGACGGGGCTTTGTTTATTACTTTGGTCGGTACTAGCAAAGAGCCACATTACTAGTGGCGGGAGTGATCGGTGTCACTCCCGTGATGGGGTCGTGCCAGGTAGGACGACTATGCCATTATTATGAGTTCGAGGCACACCGTTGGTCCCCGCATGGTTGATACTGTCCAGAGTCGGTGCTCGTAAGACGTACAACATGTGAGCTGGGTACCAATCGAGTGGACCTCTTTGTCTAGTATTGCCAGGGGAAAGATGATGATCGGGTACTTACCTCGGGTATATGTGATGTACCGCGAGTCGTGGATGACACGGAAGTTTCCCGTTTCTCGTGGGTCCAGCGTACTACCTCTGTAGAGTGTCAAACTATTCGAATAGCCATGTCCACGGTCAAGGACAGTTGGGTGGTGCTACTTAAACTACGTCGAGCGTTTCCGCATAAACCAAGTGTGTGTGTGTGTGTGAGTTCGGTGAATGGTGTTAATAACCGGAGTTACTTGAGGAATTGATATGACCAAGTTCGGTGACTTGGCATATAGGGTGAACCCGGCGTGTTCAACCCTTAGCAGATATGTTGATATCTGTAACCTGTTTTCAAGAGTAGTTCTTTAACTTGTTGCATACACCTGATCATTCCACCAAATTGCATTCCACCATAGATACATGTTACTATTATTCTTCACTATCAATGTTCATATCATGGGATGTTTGCGAGTACATTCAAAGTACTCATTGGCTTGTCACTGGTTATATTATTGACCAGACATGGAAGGACCGGAGTTTGGCGACGAGTACGCCGTCGGAGACGAACCTGCGATCTAGGACGCTTCCAAGTCAGAATGCCTGTCGGTGTAGGCTTGATGGCATGGGCACCGCTTAGCCCTTACGAGTTTCCGCTACTCGATGTATCTGTTTAATTTGGCTTTAGGGCTCGCTCTTGAACCTGACCTTCTGGTCGTTTGATGTAATAATTTAAGTACTTGGATGTAAGACTCTATTATTCAGTATCTGTGTTCAGTGAACATTGATCCTTGGGGTCACTGGGCACGGCGAACTCGACTTGCTAGTCGAGGTCCCCACAAGTGATGAACCTGAATAATTGTTATTTAGTGTGTGCGTTGAGCATTAACATTATATCTAGATCTTATTTAATGTGAGACGGTTACTCCTTTAATTCATAGAATAATGGTTGTTCTATTTATATGAGTAATATCTTTTATGTTCATGGACCCAATGTGAGGAGTTTATTCTTATTGAATCTCGATAGTGATGACACACGTGTTCATAACATTGATGCCAAAAGATGTAGAGTTGATAATGATAGTACCACTTTCTTCTGGCACTGCCGCTTAGGTCATATTGGTGTAGAACACATGAAGAAACTCCATGCCGATGGACTTCTGGAGTCACTTGATTTTGAATCACGTGACACATGTGAACCGTACCTTATGGGCAATATGACTAAGACTTTGTTCTCCGAACCAATGGAGCGGTCAATTGACTTATTGGAAATCATACATATTGATGTGTGTGGTCCAATGAGCATTGAGGCACGTGGTGGATATCGTTATTTTCTCACCTTAACCGATGACTTCAGTAGACATGGGTATATCTACATGATGAAACACAAGTATGAAACAATTTAAAAGATCAAGAAATTTCAGAGTGAAGTTGAGAATCATCATAACAAGAAGATTAAATTCCTATGATCTAATCGAGGAGGAGAATATTCGAGTTATGAGTTTGGCAATCACCTAAGACAATGTGGAATTGTTTCATAGTTGATGCCACCTGGAACACCACAGTGTAATGGTGTGTCCGGACATCGTAACCGAACCTTATTTCATATGGTGTGTTCTATGATGTCTATTGCCGATTTGCCATTATCATTTTGGGGCTATGCATTAGAGACAGCTACATTCACTTTAAATAGGGCACCATCTAAATCCGTTGAGACGACGCTGATGACGAGATGCTGTATATACTTCTCGCTCCTCGTTGATTACCCCAAGTGGAAGGTTGAGATGTAGTCAGCAGCAAGTTTTCCCTCACACACAGGCTGTAAGGTTTATCGAACTAGGAGGACTCCTAGGACCAACAAGTAGGTGTCTTCCACCCTAGCGCTAGTAGAAGACGTGGACTTGCACACACACAAATAACTTTGCTCCCAGCGAGTACACAGAGGTTGTCAATCTCTCCAGCCTTGTAATTTGCAAAGGATCAAAACACAAGCGGGAAAAGTGGTAGTGATTGCAAGGAAAAGTAAATGAAAATGGTAAATGATGGAGATGTAAACAATGAAGGTGATATGGACCAGAGTCACATGATGTTCACTAGTGATGTATCTCTCCTAAAAGACGATAAACAACTATGCTTGGGTAAACAAATTACAGTTCGGCAACTGACAGAATTATGAACGCACCGCAATGCTAATTATGCTACTTGATAGTTAGAGGTTCAATAGTAATGGGCAGTAAGCCAAGACAAGTAGACCGTTTATTCATTAGCAACTACTTACTAATAATCCACCTTGAGATATCTATCCAGAACATCTCGTTGGTATTGAGTTGCGAGCCCCACCCAAAGTGTAAACTCAAAGCAACGGACAACTGCATTAACGAACTATGCAAAGGTAAACAATCCTTGCAACCGTGGTCACAAGCATCATTGTTTTCTCCCTGGTGGCAACAGCACATCCCCTAGTCTCATGTTTCTGTCACTCAAGGTAGACATCGAGGGGCATGAAACCACAATCATGCATAACGCTCCCTCTTGGAGTTGCAATCTACTACTCGGCCAAAGCAATAAATAGCAACGGAGAACATGCATGAATTACTAAGGAACATAATATAAAAGGATAATCAAATATATAACTCGTAACAATCTGAACATAATCTCATAATCCATTGGATCCCAATAAATCGAGCATAGCAATAGCAAGAGAATTACATAGATGCCTTGATCATTTAGGGCAGCTCACAAGGACTAACCATTGAAGCACAAGATTGAAGAGAAGACATCACAGAGCTATTGGTCATGGACCCATGGTCCAAGGAGGAGTACTCGCAGCAGGTCCGGGAAGCATCCATGGCGGTGGAGAAGCTCCCAGAGGTCAACTGTCTCTCCGACAGGGTGCCGGGAAGAGGTCTCCTGACGCTGCCGATATCGAAAGCACTGCAGTGGCGAAACGATGGAGAAATTCGTGATTCTGTATGTGATGGAAGGGTTTTCTTGTGGAGGAGTAAATATAGGCCAAAGGAGGGCATCGGAGGAGGTGGGACCCACCCACATGGCCTCTTGGCGCTGCAAGGGGGTTCGCCGCGCCCACAGGTCGCCTGGGCGGCCCCTGGCCCCCCTCTGGCCCATCTTCGATGATGTGGAAGCTTCTGGTATGTTGATTATTATATATGTTTCTCGGGGTTTTTCGGGGTTTAGAAAATTGGGTATAAGCCCCTGCAAAAGAGACATTAGCAGACAAAAACTGTCACTGGGTGCCCTGAGTTAGCAGGTTAGTCCAAATATGTGTGAAAATATATAAAAGTGTAGCAAAACATATAAGAATGTCGCCCAAAAGATCATGGATCAAGCAGAAATTATAGATACGTTTGGGACGTATTAACATCCCCAAGCTTAATTTCTGCTCGTCCTCGAGTAGATAAATGATAACACAATAGTTTCTATGGTGACATGCTAACACACATATAAGAACTTCAAGGTAAAGCAAGTAAGATATGCAATTCAAGTCAAGCTAATAACAAGCAAGAGTCTATATCTATTATTGAGTTTAGCAAAGTAAGAACATAAAGGTGCAAGAGCTCTCACAGTCCGTGACTCGAATGTCTCCAAATGGTGTTTGCGTGCAAGAAGTGGGAGATGGGTTGAGATCATAATTTTTTTTTAATTGAGAACTCAATCTACTAAAATTTCACACTTGGTCTCCTTCATAATCTTGTTTTGACTAATCTCCAGACTACTAGTCAGGCACAAGTCAAAATGATCCTCTCCCTTTCGAATTTGAGCACTGATGCACTATATGAGTGTAAGCGAGATATGTTGGCCCTTAGGATGCCAAATAGAATAATGATGGGGAAGGAAGACGAAAAGGTGTGAAAGTCTCACATAAATGAGGACAACCATAGGCGAGAGAAAGCCAAATGATAGATATGATGTGAGGAGTAGGGATTGCCATGTAACAGATGCACATATGAGCTAAGGTAAGCTTTCTAATGGAACTAGTGGGGGTACATCCAACTTGTTTGCTTATGAAGACCTATAGCTCAATTGAGGAGGCTCATCATTTGAATATGAAACCCAAGTTCTATAGTGTAAGGGTCCCCACATAGTTATGCATGAATGATAATCTCTATGTAGTAAAAATATAGCAATGGAGTACGAGTGTGGATCTTTCAAAAGGAATAGTAGTGTTGCCCCCTTCTCTCTTTTTATTTCTTTTTTGTGGCCTCTTTGGATCTTTATTTTTATTTCTCATTTGTCCTCTTTGTCCTCTTTTGTTTTGTCCTCTTTGGGATCTTTCCCTCACTTAAGGGCAACACTCTATGTTTTACATGAATAAAATGAAGATCATCAAACTTTATAAGAAGTACTCAACATAAAGACAAGTGAAAACTATCATGATGTATGCAAATGTATGCCCCTGCCAGTGTAGCAGGATATGCAATGATACTAGCGCGTCATGTAGCAATAATTGGGGCAAGGCCCAACTATCATGCGGCTCTACGATCAAGCAAAAGCTTTTATGACATGAATATCAAGTCATGAGATGGTGGATGTTGCATGACAATGTATCTCGGAAAGGCTACGGAAATGCCTTAATAGGTAGGTACGGTGGCTGTTTTGAGGAAACATATAATGAGGCTTATGTATGACAGAGCGTATCATGTCATGGATTTGGATGCACCGGCGAAGTTTGCACCAACTCTCAATGTGAGAAAGGGCAATGCATGGTACCGAAGAGGCTAGCAAAATATGGATGGTGGAAGTGCCAACAATCGAATACTCACATTAGTCTGAAGAACTCATGCACTTATTATCGGTAACTCTCTATACAGTTAGGAGGTTCACAAAGAGACAAGTACCCTGACGAGGAGTTTTTGGGGGTTTGGTTATCCTTGCGCATCCTCGACTCATGGTAATGTGAGGGTACTCTATATATTCCAACCCCTCGAGAGGTTAGCGATCAATTTAGTAGCTAGAGTTCTCAACTAATTTTTAGTTTTTGAAAAACACAAGGGTTTCCCAAAATACGAAACCTATGACTAATAGGCTCAAGCTCTTGGCACTAATAGTCCAAACATTACTCAAATCAATACCTCAAAACTATTCCAAGTTACTACTATACTTAAATAGCAACCTCAGTTAACTACTCATGCACGACACACAACTCAGTGCAACAATCCAACTCTCTAAACAAGATAAGCATGATAACTCAAGAGAGTTCCAAAAGCAACCTAAATAAAAGCTCTTAAAAGATATAGCATGAAAACTAAGAGCTAAGCATGACCGTAGTTTGTAAAGATAAAGAACACATAAAAAAGATAAGCATGAAAACCTATGTTGTATTCTAGAGTGGAATGGAGCGTGTTTCTCTCCCAAACATGGTAGGCTAGGTTCCGACTTGTTATGAACAACAAGAAAAACTAAAACAAACTAAAAAGTAAATAGCGGGACGCTCGAAGCATAGCACATAACATATGAAGTGATAAAAATATAGCATGGAGATGGACGAACTGATGATTGTTGATAGAGAAGGGGATGCACGGGGGCATCCTCAAGCTTAGACACTTGAGTCTCCTTGAATATTTCTTGGGGTTCATGGGGTCATCCCCAAGCTTGAGCGCTTGACACTCTTGTATCTTCTTTCATCATCTCCCATCGCATACATGAAAACTCCCTTCATACGAAACTCATCATAAGCTGATTAGAGTGGTTAGTACCCTTAATAAAATAATTCATTACCTGCTGGAAATAAAGATTTTCATGAAAAGCTACTGTTTCTCATGATTGCCAAAATGTTTTTGCAAATAAAAATTAAGCTTAGGATTTGCAAAACAATGAAAACGCAAAACATGGCAGAATCTATGAAAAAGAGAACAACATGTAGTAAATAATTTATTAGGGGCACATCGGCAACTCAAATCAAAAAACTCAGAACATATGCGAGAAAGAAAGTGATATAGAGCATTCTCCCAAAAACATTCAGATCAAAAAGATGATCTGCTGATTTTTGGCGAATTGTTCCGTCAAGCAGACAAAATCTGTTTCTAGACAACATGTCACAATTTTTGAACTTTCTTGCAATCGGAGGCTATAACCCGGCACAAGGCTTAAAAATAAAGATACAATGATGTTGCTACATTAGTAAGTAGCATCAAGACCACTAAAACAGAAAGTAAAAACAAATTTGGTTGCCTCCCAAGAAGCACTTTCTTTTATGCCTTTGAGCTAGGCATATTTCAAAAAAGATCAAGTTGTATCAATTGAACCATCATCAAGATCATCAAAGAGATCTTCAATTGTACAACTAGTCTTAAGAGGATTCTCAAAGAGAGGCTTAGTGGCAACACTTCTAGGAATAAAAGCAAAGGTAGTAAGACCAATTGGAATTTCATTTCTAATTCTATTTAAGAGAGGTATCTCTTCCAAGGTCTTCACAGTTTCAACACCCCTAACAATAGGTATATTTGTTTTGGGTTGAGGAACCTTGGGCTCATGAATGAACTTAGGTCCCTTCCTTGCGGGGGTTTATACCTTTTTAGTCTTGATGGAGGATCGAGTAGTACCTAAAGTTTCAAAGATATCCTCGATCTTATCAATCCTAGAAGGATCCACATCATGGGATTTAAGGGTCTCCAAAGTTTTGTAAATTTTGTTCATGGAGCTATCAAGTATATTTAAGTTCCCTTGAATCCTACGATCCACTTCATTTAATTTACCCATGCTTGGCATCTTTAGCTCTATATTCTCAAGTTTACTCATAACATGAGCTAAAGTGATATCATCCTCTATGTCAACAATAGGTGGGATTCCGACAAGATTTTCCATAACGTTAAGAGCCTCCCCAACGGGAGCTTCCAAGAAATTCCCTCCTATTGCTGTGTATAGAACAAACATATGCCAAGAAGTAATACCAACATAAAAAAATTATAAGAAAAATAGTGGTGGATTGCTTCTTGGTGTCTCTATCTTGAGAATTTTGAATTCTATACCAAGCATCTTTCAAACTTTCTCCAACCCTTTGTTTGAAGGTGAGAATCTCTCTTTCGGGTGCAACACTCGAGGCAAAGGATTTAGACATACTGAAAAAACGAAGCAAAGCAACTATTTTTTTTGTGGTTTTTGGCATAAGACTCTAAAGCAAAAACTGGAAAGCAAACTAACAAGACTAAAAAGAAAAGGTAAAAGATAGCGTGCACCTCCCCTATCTTCAAGACTGGAGTCCCCGACAACAGCGCCAAAAAAATATGCTCGATGACGAGATGATGTATATACTTCTCGCTCCTCGTTGCTTACCCCAAGTGGAAGGTTGAGATGTAGTCATCAACAAGTTTTCCCTCACACAAAGATTGTAAGGTTTATCGAACCAGGAGGACTCCTAGGACCAACAAGTAGGTGTCTTCCACCGTGGCGCTAGCAGAAGACGTGGACCTGCACACACACAAATAAGTTTACTCCCAACGAGTACAGAGAGGTTGTCAATCTCTTTGGCCTTGTAGTTTGCAAAGGATCAAAACACAAGCGGGAAAAGTGACAATGATTGCAACGAAAAAGTAAATGAAAACAGTAAATGATGGAGGTGTAAACAATGATGGTGATATGGACCGGAGTCACATGATGTTCACTAGTGATGTCTCTCTCCCAAAAGACGATAAACAACTATGCTTGGGTAAACAAATTACATCTGGTCAATTGACAGAATTATGAACACACCGCAATGCTAATTATGCTACTTGATAGTTAGAGGTTCAATAGTAATGGGCATTACGCCAAGACAAGTCGACCATTTATTCATCAGCATCTACTTACTAATCATCCACCTTGAGATATCTATCTAGAACATCTTTCCGGTATTAAGTTGCGAGCCCCACCCAAAGTGTAAACTCAAAGCAACGGACAACCGTATTAACGAACTATGCGTAAGGTAAACAATCCTTGCAACATGGTCACAAGCACCGTTGTTTTCTCCCTGGTGGCAAAAACACATCCCCCAGTCTCATGTTTCTGTCACTCAAGCTAGACATCGAGGGGCATGTGTTGGAAATATGCCCTAGAGGCAATAATAAAGTAGTTATTATTATATTTCCTTGTTCATAATAATCGTTTATTATCAATGCTAGAATTGTATTGATTGGAAACTCAAATACATGTGTGGATACATAGACAACACACTGTCCCTAGTGAGCCTCTAGTTGACTAGTTCGTTGATCAAAGATGGTAAGGTTTCCTGGCCATAGGCAAGTGTTGTCACTTGATAACGGGATACATCATTAGGAGAATCATGTGATGGACAAGACCCAAACTATGAACGTAGCGTATTGATCGTGTCATTTTATTGCTATTGTTTTCTGCGTGTCAAGTATTTGTTCCTATGACCATGAGATCATATAACTCACTCGCACCGGAGGAATACCTTGTGTGCATTAAACGTCGCAACGTAACTAGGTGACTATAAAGGTGCTCTACAGGTATCTCCGAAGGTATCCGTTGAGTTAGTATGGATCAAGACTGGGATTTGTCACTCCATGTGACGGAGAGGTATCTCGGGGCCCACTCGGTAATACAACATCACACACAAGCCTTGCAAGCAATGTGACTAAGTGTAAGTCACGGGATCTTGTATTACGGAACGATTAAAGAGACTTTCCTGTAAACGAGATTGAAATAGGTATGCGGATACTGACGATCGAATCTCGGGCAAGAAACATACCAAAGGACAAAGGGAATGACATGCGGGATTATATGAATCCTTGGCACTGAGGTTCAACCGATAAGATCTTCGGAGAATATGTAGGATCCAATATGGGCATCCAGGTCTCGCTATTGGATATTGATCGAGGAGTACCTCGGGTCATGTCTACATAGTTCTTGAACCCGCAGGGTCTGCACACTTAAGGTTCGGTGACGTTTCGGTATAGTTGAGTTATAGGTGTTGGTAACCGAAGGTTGTTCGGAGTCCCATATGAGATCCACGACGCCACGAGGAGCTCCGGAATGGTCCGGAGGTAAAGATTGATATATAGGAAGTCCTGTTTTGGTCACCGGAAAAGTTTCAGGCTCATCGGTAGTGTACCGGGAGTGCCGGGAGGGGTGCCGGGGACCATCGGGAGGGGTGTCACGCTCCAAGGGGTCTCATGGGCTATGGGAAGAGATAAACCAGCCCCTAGTGGGATGGAATAAGTTCCCACCAAGGCCCATAGTGTTTGAGAAGGAAAAACACAAGGTGGAAAGAGTTTCCAAGTGGGATGGTGGAATCCTGCTCCAAGTAGGATTGGAGTAGGACTCCTCCACCTCCAATTTCGGCCAAACCTTGAGGGTTTGAGGCTGCCTCCTCCCCTCCCTCCCTCCTATATATACTAGAGGTATTGAGGGTTTTTGAGACAAAACTTTGCCACGTGCTGGTCGACCCTATACCACGCAGTTTTTCCTCTAGATCGTATTTCTGCGAAGCTTAGGCGAAGCCCTGCCGGAGTAAATCATCACCACCACGGGCGCGCCGTCACGCTGACGGAGAACTCTTCTACCTCTCGGCCCCTCTTGCTGGATGAAGAAGGTGGAGATCGTCATCGAGCTGTACGTATGCTGAATGCGGAGGTGCCGTCCGTTCGGCACTAGATCGGAACGGATCATGAGACGGATTGCGGGATGGACCGTGGGACCGATCGCGGGACGGTTCGTGGGATGGTTTGTGGTGTGGTTCGAGGGACGTGAAGACGTTCCACTACATCAACCGCGTTTCTTAACACTTCCTGTTGTGCGATCTACAAGGGTACGTAGATCCAAATCTCCTCTCGTAGATGGACATCACCATGATAGGTCTTCGTGCGCGTAGGAAATTTTTGTTTCCCATGCGACGTTCCCCAACAGCATGAACCCACAATCATGCATAACGCTCCCTCTTGGAGTTGCAATCTACTAATCGACCAAAGCAATAAATAGCACCGGAGAACATGCATGAATCACTAAGGAACATAATATAAAAGGATAATGAAATATATAACTCGTACCAATCTGAACATAATCTCATAATCCATCGGATCCCAACAAACCGAGCATAGCAATAGCAAGGGAATTACATAGATGCCTTGATCATGTAGGGCAGCTCACAAGGACTAACCATTGAAGCAAAAGATTGGAGAGAAGACATCACATATCTACTGGTCATGGACCCATGGTCCAAGAAGGACTACTCGCGGCAGGTCCGGGAAGCGTCCATGGCGGTGGAGAAGCTCCCGGAGGTCAATCCTCCCTCTGGCAGGGTGGCGGGAAGAGGTCTCCTGACGCTCCCGATCTCGGAAGCGCTGCGGCGGCGGAACGATGGAGAAATATGCGATTCGGGATGTGATGGAAGGGTTTTCTCTTGAAGGAGTAAATATAGGCCAAAGGAGGGCACCGAAGGAGGTGGGACCAACCCAGGCGGCCTTTTGGCGCGGCCAGGGGGTAGGTCGCGCCCACAAGTCGCCTTTGCGGCCCCTGGCCCCCCTCTGGCCCATCTTCCGTGATCTGGAAGCTTCGAGTACGCTGATTTTTTTATATTTTTCTCGGGATCTTTTGGGCTTCAGAAAATTGGGTAAAAGCCCCTGCAAAATAGACATCAGCAGGCAGAAACTGGCACTGGGTGCACTCAGTTAGTAGGTTAGTCTAAATATGTGTAAAAAGATATAAAAGTGTAGCAAAACATATAACAATGTCACCCAAAAGATCACGGAACAAACAGAAATTATAGATACGTTTGGGACATATCAAACGCCGTATAAACTGTGGTTTGGGAATGCGATGCTTATGTAAAAAAGCTTCAACCACAAAATCTCAAACCCAAAGCGGAGAAATGCGTCTTCATGAAATACCCCAAAGAGACGGTTGGGTATACCTTCTATCTCAGATCCATAGGCAAAGTGTTTGTCGCTAAAACGGGTCATTTCTAGAGAAAGAGATTCTCTTGATAGAATGGAGTGGGAGCAAGATAGAACTTGATGAGGTTGTTGAACCTTTACTTCATCTAGAGAGTAGAAAAATGAACAAAGATGTTTCTGTGGAGCCTACATCAGTTGAGAGGAAGCTAATGATGGTGATCATGAAGCTTCAGATCAAGTTACTATCAAACCTCGTAGGTCGACAGGGGCACACACTGCACGTGAGTGGTACAGTAATGGTGTCTTAACTGGCATGTTGTTGGATAACAATGAACCTACAAGCTATGGAGAAGTGATGGTGGGCCCGGATTCCAACAAATGGTTAGAGGTCATGAAATCCGAGATAGGATCCATGTATGAAAACAAGGTATGGACTTTGGAACTAATACCTGAAGGGCGAAAGGCCATTAAAAATAAATGGATCTTTAAGAAGAAGACGGACGCGGACGGCATTGTCACCGTCTATAAAGCTTGACTTATGGCAAAAGTTTTTCACAAGTTCAAGCAGTTGACTACGATGAGACTTTCTCATGTGTAGCGATGCTTAAGTACGTCGGGATCATGTTAGCAATAGGTGCATTTTTTGATTATGAAATTTGGGAGATTGATGTCAAAACATCGTTGCTGAACGGTTTATTTAAGGAAGAGTTATATATGATGCAACTATAATGTTTTATCGATCCAGAGAATGCTGACAAAGTATGCAAGTTCCAGCGATCCATTTATGGGCTGGTGCAAGCATCTCGGAGTTGGAATGAACGCTTTGATGAGGTGATCAAAGCGTTTGGGTTTATACAAGTTGAAGGGAAGTTTGTATTTACAAGAAAGTGAGTGGGAGCTCTATAATGTTTCTAATATTATATGTGGTTGACATATTGCTGATTGGAAATAATATAGAATTTTTGGGAAGCATAAAGGAATATTTAAACAAGAGTTTTTCAATGAAGGACCTAGGAGAAGCTTCCTTCGTATTAGGCATCAAGATATATAGGGATAGATCGAGACGCTTAATAGGACTTTCACAAAGCCTTGACAAAGTTTTGAAGTTCAAAATGGATCAATCCAAGAAAGGGTTCTTGCCTGTATTGCAAGTTGTGAAGTTGGGTAAGACTCAATGCCTAGTGACTTCAAATTATAGAGAAAAGATGAGTGTCATTCCCTATGCTTCTGCCATAGGCTCTATCATGTATGCAATGTTGTGCACAAGACGAGATGTCAGCCTTGCCATAAGTATGTTTGGAAGGTTTCAAAGTGATCCAGGAATGGAACACTGGACAGCAGTCAAGAATATCCTTAAGTACCTCAAAAGTACTAAGGAAACGTTTCTTGTTTATGGCGGTGATCAAGAGCTCGTCATTTAGGGTTACGTTGATGCAAGCTTTGACACTGATCTAGATGACTCTAAGTGGTTTTGATAATGCATGACAACATATATTGTCTCTTGGACTAACACGTTTACCTAGTATATTTAAGTTATAGTCCACAGAGATCTTTGGCTATATGATTATGTGGAGATGCCCCTTGATGAAGAAAGGAATAGGATTGTTTCAAGCTTCAAGCAAGAAGACTCTACATTTTATATTTGTGAGAAATCACTTTCAATCCATAGGAAAGCCAATACTATTAAAAGGGGATGAGGTATTATGATGAATTGGTTGCTCAACTGCTTAGAGATAGCCACCAAAAATACTCAGCCACTTTCCCACAAAATATATGTGTCCCAAGCCAAATAAGCAAAATTAGTGCCACCAACATTTCCCACTCGGCAATACCGATTTTGCACTTAGACATATCCTATGCCAATCCCACAATCTCGGTACAACCAACATTTCTATCGTTTCCACCGAGATTGGGTCACCAACATTCTGTTGAGGTAACTTCAAGTTTCGGAATTTCCAAGTTTGAAGTCAGTCTCACCGAGTTTGGAAACCAATCTAGGTCATTATATCGATACCATCAAGATTCCTATATTGGTCTCACTGAGAATTCAAAGTTGCCGCATTTAGTGAAACTCTGTACCACCGAGATTAACATTTTGGTGTCACCGAGTTGGGAAATAATGTTGTAACGGTTGGATTTTGGGAGATGCCTATATATACCCCTCCACCTACCTCTCACTCGTAGAGGAAGCACTCAGAACACAATTACACTTGCCATATCCATTTTTCTGATAGAGAGCCACCTACTCATGTGTTGAGATCAAGAGATTCCATTCCAACCATTTCAACCTTGATTTCAAGCCTCCCCAAGTTGCTTTCCACAAGATCAATCTCTCCTACCACTGCCAAATCCGAGAGAGAGTGATTGAGTGTTGAGGATACTATCTTTAGAAACACAAGAGCAAGAAGTTCATCGTTCTACCACATCTATTACCTTTTGTAGGGAGGTGCCTCCTAGTTTGGTTAGGTGTTGCTTGGGAGCCTCCTACTTCATGTTGGGGAGTTGAACCAAGATGTTTGTAAGGGCAAGTAGATCGCCTAGATCTATTGTGAGTGAGGTTAGTCCTGTGTGGACAGAATCCATGGTACAATAGACAAGGCCACTTCTTCATGGACCCCTTGTGGGTGGAGCCCTCTGTGGACTCTCGCAACTGTTATCCTCTGTGGGTTTAAGTCTCCACTAACATGGATGTACGATAGTGCCACCTACCGAAACCATGCTAAAAATCGCCGTGTCAACTTCTTCTCGTTTGATCTTCCTAAACTCTACTCCTTACTACATGTGCAAAGTCTTTACTTTCCACTACCATACTTGTTGACTAGCATGTGTAGGGTGCACTAGACTTGCAAGTAGTCTATTCACCCCCTCTAGATACCTCTTCTATCGATCCCACAATTGGTATCAGAGCTAGGTCTCCAAAACCTTGGTTTAAACACCATTGGAAGAAGATGGATGTGCCTAGTTTGGGGAATATTAGTTGTAGAGTGTTTATTCTTTATGGGGAACATTTTAGACAATGGTAAGATGAAAAGCTTGATATATTTGATAAATTCCATTTGCGCAAGCATGTTAAATATCCATATGAGCCTCCCATTGATCCTTTGCATCCTTCTCATGATGAAGAACTTGATATGCTTGGTAATCATAAAACTGTTAATCTAATCATTAGAGGAGTGCCAAGAAATGTGCTTAATCAATTGCAAAATTTTGAGTGTGCATACACATTGTGGAAAGACTTAGAGAAAATATATCCCGACTATTCACTAAAAAATCTTGAGATCATTTTCCATAAATGCGTTGCCTTTCACCAAATGAAGCGAGCCGATCCTAATTCTAATAAATGCCTTTTTCAGTTTCGTGACCTCATGCATGCTAAAGGAGATGTCATTACCATTAACAATGTCATCGTTGAAGCCATTCGCATGCATAAACATGAACATTGTCATAGTGAAAATTCTGATGAAATTCTTGTTTCCTATGACGAGGATATTTTGTGCGACGACCACAATATGGAGCATGGCTACTACATTGAAGACGGAGAGTTTAACATTGAGTATGAGAAGACCATGAGGAACCTTAGTATTATGGCGAACCTTAGAGACTACATGGATAGAGGAAAGGAGTGGGTTCTTGACTGTGGATGCACTGATCACATGACCGGAGATAAAGACATGTTCCATGAGATCACACCAAACCGTGGACCTCGAAGGTATGTGACCTTTGGAGACAACTCCAAGGGTAAGGTACTTGGTATTGGTAAGGTGGCCATATCTCATGATAGTTCCATTCAAAATGTCATGCTTGTTGAATCCCTTGGCTACAATCTTCTTTCTGTATCTAGACTAGCAGACTTTGGTTTCAATGTGCTATTTATGAGAATTGAGTGTCAAGTGTTTTGTAGTGACAATCATAACATGGTCTTTACTGGTTTCTGTAGAGGTGATCTATACATTGGCGATTTCACTAAAAAAATCCAAACCCAGTACATATCATGTTGAAAAATCTTCTACACGTTGGTTATGGCATAGAAGGTTAGGACACGTAGGTATGCGTAACCTTGACATGCTTATCAAAAGTGATCGTATTCTTGGTGTTAGAGATGTCATATTTGAGAAACATAGACTTTGTAGTGTTTGTCAAGTAGGAAAGCAAGTTGGTGGGAGTCATCCCGTGAAGAACGTCATGACTACAAGAAGGTCACTCGAGCTGCTTCACATGGATCTTTTTGGTCCCAATGTTTACAAGAGCCTCGGTGGAAATTCTTATGGTTTAGTCATTGTCGATGATTTTTCCAGATTTACATGGGTATTCTTTCTTGATGATAAGTCACAGGTACAAATTATCTTCAAGAACTTCGCTTGGAAAGCTCAAAATCAGTTTGAAGTGAAGATCAAGAAAGTTCGGAGCGACAACGGAACGAAGTTCAAGAACACAAATGTAGATACTTTTCTTGACGAAGAAGGTATCTCACATTAGTTCACGTCAACTCACACACCTCTACAAAATGGAGTTGTTGATAGGAAGAATCAGACTCTCATAGAGATGGCCAGAACGATGCTTGACAAATACAAGATGCTAAGAGAATTTTGGGAAGAAGCCGTGGAAACAGCTTGTCATTCCATAAATCGAATCTACTTACACAAGCTTCTTGGTAAAACAACATGCGATCTACTCACCGGTAACAAACCCCAAGTTGGATACTTGCGAGTATTCGGCTCTAGGTGCTACATTCTTGATAAACATCGTTGCACTAAATTTGCTCATAAATCTCATGAAGGTTTCCTACTTGGTTACGGACCATACTCTCACACTTACCATGTCTAAAATAACTTCACTCAAAAATTTGATGAGACGGTAGATGTGAAGTTTGATGAATCTAATGGTTCACAAGTCAAACAATTGCCAAATGATGTAGGAGATAAGTAACCTTCGGAAGCCATCCAAGATTTACCTATCAGCAAGATTCGTCCCATGGAGGTGAAGGAAAGTACTTCATCAATTCAAGTTGAAGCTCCTACTTCACGTCAAGGCTAACCACAAAACGACATGGAGTCATCCACAAGCGGTACACGACATGATGAAGAAGAGGAAAAAGTACATCGTGATGATCCACCTCAACCTTCCTCACGACCACCTCAAGGAGATGACACCATCAACAACAACATGCAAGAAGATGATGATGAAGAAGCTCTACCATCCAAAAAGAAGAAGCTGCCATGAGTTAAATCAAGAGAAGACAAAGATCATCCGCTGAATCAAATCTTCAGTGACATTCAAGCAGGGAGAATCACTTGCTCTAAATCTTGTTTAGCTAACTTTTGCGAGCATTATTCTTTCATCTCTAACATTGAGCCTTTGAAGGTAGAAGAAGCCCTTCAATACCCGGATTGGGTGAATTCCATGCACGAAGAGCTACACAACCTCTAGAGGAATCAAGTATGGACACTTGTTGAAAATCCTGAAGACGAGCACAACACCATCAGTACAACATGGGTGTTTTGGAACAAGCAAGATGAAGATGAAAAAGTTGTACACAACAGGGCGTGTCTCGAAGCCCAAGGATACACGCAAGTCGAAGGTATGGACTATGGTAAGACTTTTGACCCCATTGCTAGACTTGAAGCCATTCACATTCTTCTTATGCCAATCACCATGATATTACTCTTTACAAAATGGATATCAAAAGTGCTTTTCTAAATGGTGAAATTGAGGAGGAGGTTTATGTCAAAGAACCTCCCGGATTTGTGAACCCTAAGAAAGCTAATCATGTCAATAAACTTCGTAAAGCTTTATATGGTATTAAACAAGCCCCTAGAGCTTGGTACAAATGCCTAATTGACGCAACCTTATTCACTAAAGGAGTTAATGGAGAACTATTTGTGTGCCAAATATATGTGCATGATATTATGTTTGGTTCTACGAACCAACATTTTAGTGAGAAATTTGGAAAGTTGATGTTAGAGAAATATGAGATGCCAATGATGTGCGAGCTGAAATTTTTCCTTGGATTGCGAATCAAACAATCAAGAGAAGGTACGTTTATCTCTCAAACCAAGTACACAAACGACTTAATCAGGCAGTTCAGTATGCAAGAGTGCAAAGGTATGAGAATCCCCATGCCTACTAGTGGACATATTGACCTCACTAAGGAGGACAAACCAGTTGATCAAAGAGTTTATCAATCAATGATTGGTTCATTGCTATATCTATGTGCCTCCCGTCCTGATATCATGTTGAGTGTGTCAGATAACAAGCGACACCTAAATAGTGTCATCTATTGGGTGTAAAAAGAATCGTGAGATACCTAATACATACACCAAACTTTAGCATATGGTATCCCAAGGGATCTTCTTTTGATCTTGGTGGCTATTCTCAATCCGACTATGCCGAAGACAAGGTTGACAGAAAATCCACCTAGGGTACATGCCAATTTCTTGGGAGATCTCTTATGTCTTGGTCATCCAAGAAACAAAACTCAGTATCTTTATCTACTGCCAAAGCTAAATATATAGTCGCTGAATCATGTTGTGCGCAATTACTATGGATGAAAAAACTCTTAAGGATTAAGGCATTCACATTAAAAATGTTACATTATTGTGTGACAATGAAAGTGCTATTAAAATTGCCCATAATCATGTGCAACATTCTCGAACAAAAAAAATTCAAGTGCGTCATCATTTCATTCGTGATCATGTTGGTAAAGGAGATATAGATCTTAAGCATGTTCGTAGTGACAAACAATTAGCTGATATCTTTACCAAACCACTTGATGAGAAAGTAATATGTCATTTGAGGAGTGATTTGAACATCATTGATGCTTCAAACTTGAGATATACTCACTCGGATGTATGCAAGGGCTTGAGCTTGATTGTCTATTCCATGATGCTATTTATTTGATACTATCTTATATCTTGGAAACTATGCTCCCTTGTATTGCATCTAAATTTTGGAATCATGCCCTAGAGGCAATAATAAAATAGTTATTATTATATTTCCTTGATCAAGATAATCGTTTATTATCCATGCTAAAAGTGTACTGAATGGAAACTCAGATACATGTGTGGATACATAGACAACACACTGTCCCTAGTAAGCCTCTAGTTGACTAGCTCGTTGATAAAATATGGTTAAGGTTTCCTAGCCATAGACAAGGGTTGTCACTTGATAACGGGATCACATCATTAGGAGAATGATGTGATGGACAAGACCCAAACTATGAACGTAGCATGCGATCGTGTCGTTTTATTGCTACTGTTTTTCTCCATGTCAAGTATATGTTCCTATGACCATGAGATCAGGTAATTCACTAACACTAGAAGAATAACTTGTGTTTATAAAACATCGCAACGTAAGTGGGTGACTATAAAGGTGATCTAAAGGTATCTTCGAAGGTGTCTATTGAGTTAGCATGGATCAAGACTGAGATTTGTCACTCCGTATGACGGAGAGGTATCTCGAGGCCCACTTGATAATACAACATCACAACAAGCCTTGCAAGCAATGTGACTAAAGAGTTAGACACGGGATTTTGTATTATGGAACGAGTAAAGAGACTTGCCGGTAACGAGATTCAAATAGGTATAGAGATACCGATGATTGAATCTCGGGCAAGTATACCGATGGACAAAGGGAACAATATATGGGATTAACTGAATCCTTCACATAGAGGTTCAACCGAAGAAGATCTTCGTAGAATATGTAGGATCCAATATGGGCATCGAGGTCCCGCTGTTGGTTATTGACAGGAGAGTGTCTCAGTAATGTCTACATAGTTCTCGAACCCGCATGGTCTCCACACTTAAGGTTCGGTGATGTTTCGATATTATTGGGTTATGTATGTTGGTGACCGAAAGTTGATCGAAGTCCCATATGAGATCCAGGACGTCACGAGGAGCTCCAAAATGGTCCAGAGGTAAAGATTGATATATAGGAAAGTGGTATTTGGATTCCGGAAAAGTTTCACGCGTTTCCGTTAGTGTACCGGGAGTGACGAATGGGTTCCGGGGGTCCACCGGGAGGCGCCACCCACCCCGGGGAGCCACATGGTCCTAGGAGATAGCGCACCAGCCCCTGGTGGGCTTGGGCGGCCAACCCCAAAGAGGCCCATGCGCCAAGGGCCAAAGAGGAGGTGGAGGAGGAGTCCTCCCAAGGGAGTCCACCTCCCTTATGGGAGGAGGACTTTCCCCCTTGGCTCGGCGGAACCTCTCCTCCTTGGAGGATGGGACAAGGCAGACCACCTACCTCTTCCTCCTACATATAGTTGATGTTTTGAGGTCATCCAGCATGTGAACAAGCCACGTGCCGCCCTCTCCTCCATAGATCGTCTTCTTCGTTTAGATTAGTACGCTAGAGCTCAACGAAGCCCTCCTAGATTAGTTCACCACAACCGCCACCATGCCATCGTGCTGCCAGAGAACCTATCTACCTCTCCGCACCTCTTGCTGGATCAAGAAGGTGGAGATCATCATCGAGCTGTACGTGTGCTGAACACGGAGGTGCCGTTCGTTCGGCGCTAGATCGTGATTGGATCGCGGGACAACTTGTAGTTTGGATCGGTAAGGCGTTCTACTACATCAACCAAGTTTCTTAATGCTTCTCGCTTAGCGATCTACAAGGGTATGTGGATTCGATCTCTCCTCTCATAGATGGTCATCACCATGGACAGATCTTGTATGTGGATAGAATTTTTTTTGTTTCACATGCAACGTTCCCCAACAGCGGCATCATGAGCTAGGTCTATGCGTAGATGACATCTCGAGTAGAACACGAAGGATTTTGTGGGCATTGATATTCAGATTGCTTCGCTCCTTAGTCTTTTCTTGATTTGGTTGTATTGTTGGATGAAGAGGCCCGGACCAACATTACTCGTACGCTTACGAGAGACTGATTCCATCGACTAACATGCCACTTGTTGCATAAAGATGGCTAGCGGGTGTCTGCTTCTCCTACCTTAGTTGAATCAGATTTGACAAAGGCGGTCCTTGGAGAACGTTAAATAGCAACTTGTATATCACCTTGTGGTTTTGCATAAGTAAGATGCGATCATGCTAGATACCCATAGCAGCCACAGAGAACATGCAACAACAAATTAGAGGACGTCTAACTTGTTTTTGTAGGGTATGTTGTGATATGATATGGCCAAAGACATGATATGATATATTTGATGTATGAGATGACGTGGTGTAATAGTTAAATATAGACTTGCATGTCGATGCTACGGCAACCGGCAAGAGCCATAGGGTTGTCTTTAATTATTTTGCGCTTGGTGATGCTTTGCTTTATCGCTAGTTCAGGAGATTTAGTTGTAACAACATAGTTAGTGCGACAACCTCGATGGCAGCATAATGACGGAGATCATGGTGTGGCGCTTGTGACGATGGAGATCATGTCGGTTCTTTGAAGATGGAGATCAAAAGCACAAGTTCATGGCCATACCATGTCACTTATGATTTGCATGTGATGTAAATCCTTTTATGCAACTTATTTTTCTTAGGACGACGATAGCATTATAAGGTGATCCCTCACTAAAATTTCAAGATAAAATTGTGTTCTCCCCGAGTGTGCACCATTGTGAAAGTTCATTGTTTCGAGACACCACATGATGATCGGGTGTGATAGACTCTACGTTCACATACAACGGGTGCAAAACAGTTGCACACGCGGAACACTCGGGTTAAACTTGACGAGCCTAGCATGTACAAACATGGCCTTAGAACACAAGAGACCGAAAGGTAAAACATGGGTCATATAGTAGACATGATCAACATAGATATGTTCACGATTGAAGCTAACTCAATTACGTGATGATCACACTTGAGTTAGTGAATTTGGATCATGTGTCACTCGAATGACTAGAGGGATTTCTATTTGAGCGGGAGTTTATTAGTAATATGATTAACTAAACTCATTATATTGAACGTAGTCTAAGTAATCTTTGCAAATTTTATGTTGTAGATCAATGGCCCGCGCATTAGCACCCTTGAATTTTAATGCGTTCCTAGAGAATGCTAAGCCGAAAGATGACAGAAGTAACTTTGTCAACTGGGCCCATAATCTGAGGCTTATCCTCATGGTTTCCCAAAAGCAATATGTCCCTGATGTACCGTTAGGTGACATGCCACCCCAACCGGTGACCCAAGATGTTATGAACATCTGGCAATCGCGTGTGGATTATTACTCTGTAGTTCAAAGTGCAATTTTGTATGGCTTAGAACCGGGATTTCAAAGATGATTTGAACGTCATGGAGCATATGAGATGTTCCACGAGTTGAAGTTTATCTTGGAGATATTCCACGAGTTGTAGTTTATCTTTGAGAAGAATGCCCGGATCGAGAGCTATGAAACCTCCGATAAATTCTATGCTTGAAAAAGGGAGGAGAGTGGGTCTGTCAGTGAACATGTGCTCAGAATTTCTGGGTACTCTAACCGTTTGGCTGAGTTGGGAATTTTTCTCCCGCCAGAGGCAATCACTGCCACCTAGCTATAAAAGCTTTGTGTTGAACTACAATATGCAAGGGATGAATAAATCAGTCGTGGGCTATTTGCGATGCTGAAAGTTGCTGAGTCAGAAATCCAGAAAGAACATCAAGTGTTGATGGTCAATAAGACCACTAGTTTCAAGCAAAACAGGAAGGGCAAGAAGTATAACTCCAATAAGAGTGGAAAAGCAGTTGCCCCTCCGACGAAGAAACCCAAGGTTGGACCCAGACCGAAAACTGAGTGCTATCATTGCAAGGGGACTGGTCACTAGAAGCGGAACTGCCCCAAGTATGTGGCCGATAAGAAGGCGACTAACGCCAAACAAGTTAAATTTGATATACATGTTATTGATGTGTACCTCACCAACTCTCCTTGTAGTGCAGGGGTCTTTGATACCGGTTTGGTTGCTCACATTTGCAACTCAAAGCACGAACTATGGAATAGATGAAGGTTGGCGAAGGACGAAGTGAGGATGCGCGTGGGAAATGTTTCCAAGGTTGATGCGATCACCGTCGGCATGCTCTCACTTCAATTACTGTCGAGATTAGTGATGAAGCTAACTAATTGTTACTTAGTGCGTGCGTTAAGCATGAACATTATATCTGGATCTTGTTTATTGCGATACAGTTACTCATTTAAGTCAGAGAATAATGGTTGTTCTATTTAATGAGTAATATCTTTTATGGTCATGCACCCAATTTGAGGGGTTTGTTCATCTTGAATCTCGATATTTATGACACACATATCCATAACATGGAAGCCAAAAGATGTAGAGTTGATAATGGTAGAGCCAGTTTCTTGTGGCACTGTCGCTTAGGTCATATTGGTATAAAACGCATGAAGAAACACCATGATGTAGACTTTTGGAGTCACTTGATTTCGAATCACTTGACACATGTGAACCATGCCTCATGGGTAAGATGATTAAGACTCCGTTCTCCGGAACAATGGAGCGTGCAAGTGGCTCGTTGGAGATCATACATACTAATGTGTGTGGACCAATGAACATAGAGGCGCGCGATGGTTATCATTATTTTCTCACCTTCACAGATGATTTGAGTAGATATGGTTATATTTACTTCATGAAACACAAGTCTGAAACATTTGAAAAGTTCAAGCAATTTCAGAGTGAAGTTGAAAATCATCGTAACAAGAAGATCAAATTCCTACAATCTGATCGAGGAGGAGAATATCTGAGTTATGGTTTGGCACTCACTTAAGGCAATGTGGAATTGTTTCACAGTTGACACCGCCCAGAACACCATAGCATAACGGTGTGTCCGAACATCGTAATCGTACTTTATTAGATATGGTGCGTTTTATGATGTCTCTTACCGATTTTCCGTTATCGTTTTGGGGTTATGCATTAGAGAAATCTGCATTCACTTTAAATGGGGCACCATCAAAATCCGTTGAGGCGACGTCATATGAACAATGGTTTGGCAAGAAGCCAAAGTTGTCATTTCTTAAAGTTTGGGGATGTGATGCTTATGTCGAAAAGCTTCGGCTTAAAAAGCTGGTACCCAAAGCAGAAAAGTGTGTCTTCATAGGATACCCAAAAGAGACAGTTGGGTACTCCTTCTATCTCAGATCCAAAGGCAAATTGTTTGTCGCTAAAAATGGAGCTTTTCTTGAGAAAGAGTTACTCTCGAAAGAATTTAGTGGGAGGAAGATAGAACTTGATGAGGTTACAGAACCTTTACTTCAGCCATAGAGTAGCTCAACACAGAAATATGTTTGTATGGAACCTACAATAGTTGAAGTGGAAACTAACGATGATGATCATGAAACTTTAGATCAAGCAGCTATCGCACCTCGTAGGTCGACAAGGGCACGTACTGCTCCTGAGTGGTGCGGCCACCCTGTCTTATCAATCATGTTGATAGACAATGATGAACTTACAAACTATGGAGAAGCAATGCTGGGCCCGGATTCCAACAAATGGTTAGAGGCCATGAAATCCAAGATAGGATCCTTATACGAAAACAAAGTATGGACTTTGGAAGTATTACCTGAAGGGTGAAAGGCTATTGAGAATAAATGGATCTTTAAGAAGAAGACAGACGCAACGGTAATGTCACCATCTATAAAGCTCGACCTGTCGCAAAGGGGACTTCACAAGTTCAAGGAGTTGAATACGATGAGACTTTCTCACCCGTAGCGATGCTTAAGTCCGTCATAATCATGTTAGCAATAGATGCATTTGTTGATTATGAAATTTGGCACATGGATGTCAAAACAGCATTCCTTAATGGTTTCCTTAAGGAAGAGTTGTATATGATGCAAACGGAAGGTTTTGTCGATCCAGAGAATGCCGACAAAGTATGCAAACTCTAGGGATCTATTTATGGACTGGTGCAATCATCTCGGAGTTAGAATCAACGCTTTGATGAGGTGATCAAGGCTTTTGGGTTTATACAAGTTTATGGAGAAGCTTGTATTTACAAGAAAGTGAGTGGGAGCTCTATAGCGTTTCTAATATTATGACATATTGTTGATTGAAAACGATATAGACCTTTTGGTAAGCGTAAAGGATTATTTGAATAAAAGTTGTTCAATGAAGGACCTGGGAGAAGCTCCTTACATATTGGGTATCAAGATCTATAGAGATAGATCAAGACGATTGATAGGACTTTCACACAGCACATACCTTGATAAAGTTTTGAAGAAGTTCAAAATGGAATAGTCCAAGAAAGGGTTCTTGCCTGTGTTATAATGTGTAAAGTTGAGTAAGACTGAATGCCTAGTGACTGTAGAAGATAGAGAACAGACGAGTGTCGTCCCCTATACTTCCGCTGTTGGCTCTATCATGTATGCAATGTTGTGCACAAGACGTGATGTCAGCCATGCCATAAGTATGGTGCGAAGGTTTCAAAGTAATCAAGGAATGGAGCACTGGACAACTGTCAAGAATATTCTGAAGTACCTGAAAATGACTAAGGAAATGTTTCTGGTTTATGGAGGTGACAAAGATGTCGTCGTAAAGGGTTACGTCGATGCAAGCTTTGACACCGAACCGGATGACTCTAAGTCACAAACCGGATACGTATTTATTCTCAATGAGGGTGCGGTAAGATGGTGCAGTTCCAAGCAGAGCGTGGTAGCTGATTCTGCATGCGAAGTGCAGTACATAGCTGCCTCGGAGGCGGCTAAAGAAGATGTCTAGATGAAGGAGTTCATGACAGATCTTGGAGTTCTGCCGAGTGCATTGGATCTAATGACTCCGTTCTGTGACAACACTCGTGCCATTGCTCTAGCCAAGGAACCAAGGTTTCACAAGAGGACCAGACACATAAACCGACGCTTTAATTCCATCCGCGATTACATCAAGGAGGAGGACAAAAATATTTGCAAAGTGCACAACATCTAAATGTCGCAGACCCATTGACTAAGCCTCTTCCACGAGCGAAACATGATCAACACAAGAACTGTATGGGTGTTAGATACATTACAATGTAAATCACATAGTGATGTGATCTAGAATGTCAACTCTAGTGCAAGTGGGAGACTATTAGAAATATGCCCTAGAGGCAATAATAAAGTGGTCATTATTATATTTCCTTGTTTATGATAATCGTTTATTATCCATGCTAAAACTGTATTGATTGGAAACTCAAATACATGCGTGGGTACATAGACAACATTGTGTCCCTAGTAAGCCTCTAATGGGCTAGCTCGTTGATCAAAGATGGTCAAGGTTTCCTAACCATAGACATGAGTTGTCATTTGATAATGTGATCACATCATTAGGAGAATGATGTGATGGACAAGACCCAAAACTATGAAAGTAACATGTGATCGTGTCAGTTTATTGCTATTGTTTTTTGCATGTTGAGTATCTGTTTCTGTGACCATGAGATCATGCAACTCACTAACACCGGAGGAGTACCTTGTTTATATCAAACATTGCAACGTAACTGGCTGACTACAAAGATACCCTACAGGTATCTCCGAGGGTGTCTGTTGGGCTGGCATGTATCAAGACTGGGATTTGTTACTCTATGTGACGAAGAGGTATCTCAGGGCCCACTCGGTAATACAATATCACAATGGGCTTGCAAGCAATGTGAAATTTTTTCACCCACGGGATTTTGTATTAGAGATCGAGTAAAGAGACTTCCCAGTAACGAGATTGAACTAGGTATGGAGATACCAACGATCGAATCTCGGGCAAGTAACATACCGATGAACATAAGGAATTGCGTACGGGATTAATTGAATCCTTGACATCGGGGTTCAAACGATAAAGATCTTCGTAGAATGTGTGGGAATCAATATGGGCATCGAGGTCCCGATATTTCTTACTGACCGTAGAGGTGTCTCGTTCATGTCTCCATAGTTCTCGAACCCACAGGGTCCGCACACTTAACGTTTAGACGATATAGATATAGTTGAGTTATTAGGTTGGTGACCGAAGGTTGTTCGGAGTCTTGGATGAGATCCCAGATGTCACGAGGAGCTCCGGAATAGTCTAGAGGTAAATATTTGTATATAGTAAAGTGTTATTCGGAATCCGGAAGAGTTTCGGGGTTTTCCGCTATTGTATGGGGAGTGCCGAAAGGGTTCTAGGGGTCCACAGGAGGAGGCCACCTACCCGAGGGTGCCACATGGGACTAAGAGGTGGTGGACTAGCCCCTGGTAGGGTGGGCAGCTGACCCCAATATGAACCGTGCGCCCAAGGGCATTTGGGAGGAGGGACTTGGTGTAGGAGGAGTCCTACCTAGGCTGTCCACCTCCCTTGTGGGAGGTGGACTCCTCCCAAGGTTCGCCGACCCACCCTCCTTGGTGAAGGGACCAAGGTTGATCCCTACCTAGCCCTTCCTCCTATAAATAGATAGGGAGAGGGAGGCAGCCAACACACAATTGCTTGGCGGCACCCTACCTCTCTCTCTCGTAGTAATTCTCCACCACAACGATCGCGACAGCGCTTGGCGAAGCCCCGCTGAAATTGCACCACCACCACAGCCCCCACGCCATCATGCTGTTGGAGTACTCAACCTGTACTTTACCATCACTCGCTGGAGGAGGTGTAGGTGTCATCGAGTTGTACGTGTGTTGAACGCGGAGGTGCCATCCGTTCGATGCTTCATCCGGAGTTCGCGAGACATATCGTGATTTGAGCGCGTAGATGTTCCACTACATCAACCGCGTTCTTTAACACTTCCACTTAGTGATCTACAAGGGTATGTAGATGCAATCTCTCCTCTCGTAGATGTTCATCTCCTAGATTGACCTTGGTGAAGCGTAGGAATTTTTTGTTTCCCATGCAACGTTCCCCAACAGTACTATTAGAGCTAGGTCTATGCATAGATGACAACACGAGTAGAACACAAAGGAGTTTGTGGGTGTTGATATTCAGATTGCTTCCTGATACGTCCCAAACGTATCTATAATTTATGCTTGTTCCATGATCTTTTGGGTTACATTGTTATATGTTTGGCTACACTTTTATATCATTTTACACATATTTGGACTAACCTACTAACTCAGTGTACCCAGTGCCAGTTTCTGTCTGCTGATGTCTATTTTGCAGGTGCTTTTACCCAATTTTCCCACGCCTGAAAAATTCCATCAAAATATATAAAAAATCAGCGAAACAGAACCTTCCAGATCACCTAAGATCGGCCAAAGGGGGGCCAGGGGCCTCCCAGGCGGCCTGCTGGCGCGGCCAGGCTTTAGGCCACGCCAGGAGGTCGCGTGGTTGTGTCCCACCTCCTCCCGTGCCCTCCTTTGGCCTATATTTAGAGTCCCGATTGGAAACCCTCAGAGACTCTCTAGAATCGTGAATTTCTCCATTGTTCCGCTGCCGCAGCGCTTCCAAGATCGGGAGCATGAGGAGATCTCTTCCCGGCACCCTGCCGGAGGGAGGATTGACCTCCGGGAGCTTCTGCACTGCCATGGACGCTTCGCGGACGTGCCGTGAGTGGTCCTCCTTGGACCATGAGTACATGACCAGTAGCTATATGATGTCTTCTCTCCAATGTTGTGCTTCAATGGTTAGTCCGTGTGAGCTGCCCTACATGATCAAGGTACCTATGTAATTCTCTTGCTATTGCTATGCTCGGTTTGTTGGGATCCGATGGATTATGAGATTATGTTCAGATTGTTATGAGTTATATATTTGATTATCCTTTTATGCTATGTTCCTTAGGGATTCATGGATGTTCTCCGTTGCTATTTATTGCTTTGGCCAAGTAGTAGATTGTAACTCCAAGAGGGAGCGTTATGCATGATTGTGGGTTCATGCCCCTCGTTGTCTAGCTTGAGTGACAGAAACATGATACTAGGGGATGTGTCTGTTGCCACCAGGGAGAAAACAAAGGTGCTTGTGACCACGTTGCAAGGATTGTTTACCTTACACATAGTTCGTTAATGCAGTTGTCCGTTGCTTTGAGTTTACACTTTGGGTGGGGCTCGCAACTTAGTACGGGAGAGATATTCTGGATAGATATCTCAAGGTGGATGATTAGTAACTAGATGCTGATGAATAAACAGTCTACTTGTCTTGGCATACAACCCATTACTATTGAACCTCTAACTATCAAGTAGTATAATTCGCATTGCAATGTGATCATAATTCTGTCAATTTCCCAACTGTGATTTGGTTACCCAGGCATAGTTGTTTACCGTCTTTTGGGAGAGAGACATCACTAGTGAACATCATGTGACTCCGGTCCATATCACCATCGTTGTTTACACCTCCATCAATTACCGCTTTCATTTACTTTTCCGTTGCAATCACTATTACCTTCCCGCTTGTGTTTTGATCCTTTGCAAACTACAAGGCCGGAGAGATTGACAACCTCTCTGTACTCGTTGGGAGCAAAGTTATTTGTTGTGTGTGCAGGTCCACGTCTTCTGCTAGCACCAGGGTGGAAGACACCTACTTGTTGAGCCTAGGAGTCCTCCTGGTTCGATAAACCTTACAGTCTCCGTGTAAGGGAAATCTGTTGCTGACTACATCTCCACCTTCCACTTGGGGTAACCAACGAGGGGCAAGAAGTATATCCATCAACTCATTATCAAGCAAATTTCTGGCGCTGTTTCCGGGGACTCTAGTCTTCAAGATAGAGGATTTGCACGCTATCCTTTACCTTTGCTTTTTAGTCTTGTCAGTTTTCTTTCTAGTTTTTGCTTTAGAGTCTTATACCAAAAAATACAAAAAAATTAGTTGCTTTGTTCTTGCTTGTCGTTGCTACTATGGGTTCCACTGAGAACAATAAGTTGTGTGACTCCACTAGTTAGGCTTATGAAAAAGTGCACTCTTAGTTCGCTGCTTGGGGAAGGCTGCTTTACTACACCCGTGGTAAAGAAGTCTCCTCCACCTACTGAATGTATCCCATTCAAAATACTACTTGGGATAATTGAAATAATTAGGAATGATTGTTACGCAGGAGATGGAACAGTCAATCCTAGTATTCATTTGTTGAAACTTACAGAACTTTGTGAGTTGTTTAAGATTTCAGGTTTGACAAGAGATGGAGTCATGAGGAAATTATTTGCATCACTGAAAGGAAAAGCATTGGAATGGTATAGGCTACTAGATGATTCTCACCTACATGATTGGGAAGAGATTCGGTCTCTCTTTTTATCCAAGTTTTATCCTCTTCATAAAGTCCATGTGGGTCATGGTAACAATTCTTTATGTGATACTTATATTGTTGAGTTTATTCATGATCCCACTGAAAATTATTATGAGAAGGGAACATATGCTTATAGATATTTCTATAATATCAAGTTCCCTCTCTTTATGTTGAAGGTTTTGAAGCTGCACTTCTTTTGCCTTCCTATGCTTATTGCTTTGTGCTTCAATGAAATATTCTATTACAATATTCCTATGCATAGGAAGCATGTTAAACTTAAATGTGTTTGGTATTTTCTTCTTGATGCTCTCTTTTGTTCTACAACTATTATTCCTACGAGAGCATCATTAAAGTCTTAAGCCTATATTTATGGCTATAAAGAAAGAGCTCTAGGGAGACAACCCTTGTTATCTTTACTTTTTGTTTTTACTTTCAATTTAAGTGCTCTCGATGTGTGTTAATACTGTAGCAACATCATTATATCTTTATTTTTAAGCTTTGTGCCAAGTTTTAGCCTCCGATTGCAAGGAAGTTCAAAAGTTGTGACATGCCGTCCAGAAACAGATTATGTCTGCCTGACGAAAAAATTCGCCAAAAATCACCAGATCATCTTTTTGATCTAAATTGTTCTAACAACATGATCTATATAATTGCCTTTCTGGAATCTGTTCTGAGTTTTTTTGATTTGAGTTGCAGAAGTACCCCGAATAAATTATTTACTACCTGATGTTCTGTTTTTCACAAATTCTGCCATGTTTTGCGTTTTCATCATTTTGCAAATACTAAGCTTAATTTTTATTTGCAAAAACCTTTTGGCATTCATAAGAAGCAGTAGCTTTTCATGAAAATCTTTATTTCCAGCAGGTAATGAATTATTTTATTTAGGGAACTAACCACTCTAATCAGCTTATAATGAGTTTCGCATGAAGGGAGTTTTCAAGTATGAGATGGGAGATGATGAAAGAAGATACATGAGTGTCAAGCGCTCAAGCTTGGGGATGCCCCCATGCACCCCAAGAAATATTCAAAGGATAGTCAAGCGTCTAAGCTTGGGGATGCCCCCGTGCATCCCCTTCTCTATCAACAATCATCAGTTTGTCTATCTCCATGCTATATTTTTATCACTTCATATGATATGTGCTATGCTTGAAGCGTCCCGCTATTTGCTTTTTAGTTTGTTTTAATTTTGCTTGCTGGTCATAACAAGTCGAAACCTATCCTACCTTGTTTGGGAGAGAGACACGCTCCATTCCACTCTAGAACACAACATAGGTTTGCATGCTTATCTTTTTTTGTGTGTTCTTCATCTTTTCGTAGTTACTGTCATGCTTAGCTCTTAGTTTTCATGCTTATCTTTTTAATAACTATTATTTAGGTTGATTTTGGAACTCTCTTGAGTTATCATGCTTATCTTGTTTAGAGAGTTGGCTCGTTGCACTGAGTTGTGTGTCTTGCATGAGTAGGTAACTGAGGTTGCTATTTAAGTATAGTGGTAACTTGCAATAGTTTTGAGGTATTGATTTGAGTAATGTTTGGACAATTGGTGCCAAGAGCTTGAACCTATTAGTGATAGGTGTCGTATTTTGGGAAATCCGTGTGTTTTCAAAAACTAAAAGTTAGTTGAGAACTCTAGCTACTAAATTGATCGCTAACCTCTGGAGGGGTCGAAATATATAGAGTACCCTCACGTTACCATGAGTCGAGGATGCGCAAGGATAACCAAACCCCCAAACACTCCTCCTCAGGGCACTTGTCTCTTTATGAATTCCCTAACTAGATATAGAGTTACCGATAATAAGTGTATGAGTTCTTCGGACTAATGTGAGTATTCGATTGTTGGCACTTCCACCATCCATATTTTGCTAGCCTCTTTGGTATCGTGCATTGCCCTTTCTCACATTGAGTTGGTGCAAACGCCACCAGTGCATCAAAACCCATGACATGATACGCTCTGTCATACATAAGCATCATTATATCTTTCATCAAAACAGCCACCATACCTACCTATTAAGGCCTTTCCGTAGCCTTTCCGAGATACATTGCCTTGCAACATCCACCATCTCATGATTTGATCTTCATGTCATACACGCGTTTGCTTGATCATAGAGCCGCATTATAGTTGGGCCTTGCTCCAATTATTGCTACATGACGTGCTAGTATCATTGCATATCCTGCTACACTGGTAGAGGCATACATTTGCATACATCATGATAGTTTTCACTTGTCTTTATTTTGAGTACTTCTTATAAAGTGTGATGATTTTTCTATTTATTCATGTAAAACATAGAGTGTTGCCCTTAAGTGAGGAAAAGATCCCAAAGAGGACAAACAAAATATCTCAAAGAGGACAAATGAGAGATGAAAAGAAAGAGCCAAAGAGGCCACAAAAATAAAAAAAGAGAAAAAGAAATAAAAAGAGAGAAGGGGGCAACACTACAATCCTTTTGAAAGATCCACACTCGTACTCCATTGCTATATTGGTACTACATAGAGATTATCATTCATGCATAACTATGTGGGAACCCTTACACTACAGATCTTGGTTTGCATAGTCAAATGATGAGCCGCCTCAAATGATCTCTAGGTCTTCATGAGCAAACAAGTTGGATGCACCCGCACTAGTTCCATTGGAGAGCTTACATTATCTCATATGTGCATTCGTTACATGGCAATCCCTACTCCTCACATCATATCTATCATTTGGCTTTCTCTCGCCTATGATTGTCCTCATTGATGTGAGCCTTTGACACCTTTTTGTCTTCCTTCCCCATCATTATTCTATTTGCCATCCTAAGTGCCAACATATCTTCCTTACGCTCATCCATTGCATGAGTGCTCAAAATCGAAAGGGAGGGGATCATTTTGACTTGTGTCTGACTAGTGGTCTCGGGATGAGTCAAAATAAGATTCCGAAGGAGACTAAGTGTGAGGTTTAGTAGATTGAGTTCGCAATTAAAAATATATTTTATGATCTCAACCCATCTCTCACTTCTTGCACGCAAACACCATTTGGAGACATTTGAGTCACGGACAGCGAGAGCTCTTGCACCTTTATGTTCTTACTTTGCTAAACTCAATACTAGATATAGACTCTTGCTTGTTATTGTCTTGACTTCAATTGCATATCTTATTTTCTTTACTTTGAAGTTCTTATATGTGTGTTAGCATGTCACCACATAAATTATTGTGTTATCATTTATCTACTCGAGGACGAGCAGAAATTAAGCTTGGGGATTGATAACCCACAAGTGTAGGGGATCGCAACCGTTTTCGAGGGTAGAGTATTCAACCCAAATTTATTGATTCGCCACAAGGGGAAGCGAAAGAATATTCTCAAGTATTAGCAGCTGAGTTTGTCAGATTCAACCAAACCTGAAAGATTAGTGTCTGCAAGCAAAGTATCACTAGCAAAGTAGTATGATAGCAACGGTGTCATAAAAGATCTGTTGATGGCAGACTATTCCTAACTGTTGTATCAATGGCGCCAGTAAGTTGCACGTGGACGATTAACTATTCTTTCCCGGCAACGGTGTCGGAAAAGGGTCTTGCAACAAGTAACAAAAAGTAGCAAGGAACATCAGTAGCAGCAGCAGGAGAGAACAACAGTAGCAACAGCAGTAGCAAAGTGGCCCAATCCCATTTGTAGCAAGGGACAAGCCAGGACAAAGTAACATAGCAAGGACCAGTAGTAAAAGACTCGTAGGCAGTGGATCGGTGATGGATGAATATGACGGATGTGATTCATAATGTAACAGCTATAACACGGAGAGATATGTAACTAGCTCCCGTTCGTCAATCTAATGTAGGCATGTATTCTGTATGTAGTCATACGTGCTTAGGGAAAAGAACTTGCATGACATCTATTGTCCGTCCCTCCCGTGGCAGCGGGGTCCTAATCGAAACTACGGGATATTAAGCTTCTCCTTTTCATAAAGAACCGGACCAACGCATTACCACTTGGTGAATACATGAACTCCTTATACTATGGTCATCTCCGGGAGTGGTTCCGGCTATTGTCACTCCGGGGTTGCGGGGTCATAACACATAGTAGGTGACTACAACTTGCAAGATAGGATCTAAAACACACATATATTGGCGACAACATAATAGGTTCAGATCTGAAATCATGGCACTCGGGCCCTAATGACAAGCATTAAGCATAGCCAAGTAGTAGCAAAATCAATCTAGAACATGGTGGATACTAGGGATCAATCCCCGTCAAAACTAACTCGATTACATGATAGATCTCATCCAACTCATCACCGTACAACAAGCCTATGATGAGATTACTCAAGAACGATGAAGAGCATCATGGAATTGTCGATGGAGGAAGGTTGATGATGACGATGGCGATGATTTCCCCTCTCCGGAGCCCAAAACGGACTCCAGATCTGCCCTCCATATGAAGAACAGGGGGTGGCGGCGCCTCCGTATCATAAAACACGATGCAACCTTCTCTTTGTTTTTTTCTGGGCGAGACGGAAGATATAGAGCTGAGTTTGGAGGCGGTGGTGCCACGTGGGCCCCACAAGCCCTCACGGCGCGACCTAGGGGGGTGGCCGCGGCCCAGGGGCTTGTGGCCCACTAGCACGCTCCCTCCGGTGGATCTTTGCGCACGTATTTTTCTTTTATTCCAGAAAAATTCTTCGTAAATTTTTAGGACATTCCGAGAACTTTTATTTCTGCGCAAAAACAACACCATGGCAATTCTGCTGAAAGGAGCGTCAGTCCGGGTTAGTTCCATTCAAATCATGCAAATTAGAGTCCAAAACAAGGGCAAAAGAGTTCGGAAAAGTAGATACGATGGAGACGTATGAGGGATGTTGATATGTTCGAAACGTATCTATAATTTTTGATTGTTCCATGATCTTTTGGGTGACATTGTTATATGTTTTGCTACACTTTTAAATCATTTTACACATATTTGGACTAACCTACTAACTGAGTGCACCCAGTGCGAGTTTCTGTCTGCTGATGTCTATTTTGCACGGGCTTTTACCCAATTTTCCGATGCCCGAAAAATTCCATAAAAAATATATAAAAAATCAGCGAAACAGAACCTTCCGGATCACCGAAGATGGGCCAGAGGGGGGCCAGTGGCCTCCGAGGCGGCCTGCTCGCGCGGCCAGGCCTTAGGCCGCGCGAGGAGGTCGCGTGGGTGGGTCCCACCTACTCTTGTGCCCTCCTTTGGCCTATATTTAGAGTCCCGAGAGGAAACCATCAGAGACTTTCTGGAATCGTGAATTTCTCCATCGTTCCGCCGCCGCAGCGCTTCCAAGATTAGGAGCGTCAGGAGACATCTTCATGGCACCCTGCCGGAGGGAGGATTGACCTCCGGGAGCTTCTCCACCGCCATGGACGCTTCCTGGACGTGCCGTGAGTAGTCCTCCTTGGACCATGAGTCCATGACCAGTAGCTATGTGATGTCTTCTCTCCAATCTTGTGCTTCAGTGGTTAGTCCTTGTGAGCTGCCCTACATGATCAAGGCATCTATGTAATTCTCTTGCTATTGCTATGCTCGGTTTCTTGGGATCCGATGGATTATGAGATTATGTTCAGATTGTTATGAGTTATATATTTGATTATCCTTTTATATTATGTTCCTTAGTGATTCATGCATGTTCTCCGTTGCTATTTATTCTTTGGCCAAGTAGTAGATTGTAACTCCAAGAGGGAGCATTACGCATGATTGTGGGTTCATGCCTCTCGATGTCTAGCTTGAGTGACAGAAAGATGAGACTAGGGGATGTGCTTGTTGCCACTAGGGAGAAAACAAAGGTGCTTGTGGCCGCGGTTGCAAGGATTGTTTACCTTACGCATAGTTCTTTAATGCAGCTGTCCGTTGCTTTGAGTTTACACACTGGGTGGGGCTAGCACCTTAATACCGGAGAGATGTTCTAGATAGATATCTCAAGGTGGATGATTCGTAAGTAGATGTTGATGAATAAACGGTCTACTTGTCTTGGTGTGCTGCCCATTACTATTGAACCTCTAACTATCAAGTAGCATAATTAGCATCGTGGTGCGATCATAATTCTGTCAATTGCCCAACTGTTATTTGTTTACCCAAGCATAAATGTTTATTGTCTTTTGGTAGAGAGACATCACTAGTGAACATCATGTGACTCCGGTCCATATCACCATCATTGTTTACACCTCCATCATTTACCGCTTTCATTTACTTTTCTGTTGCGATCACTATTACCTTCCCACTTGTGTTTTGATCCTGTGCAAACTACAAGGCCGGGGAGATTGACAACCTCTATGTACTCGTTGGGAGCGAAGTTATTTGTTGTGTGTGCATGTCCACGTCTTTGCTAGCGCCAGGGTGGAAGACACCTACTTGTTTAGCCTAGGAGTCCTCCTGGTTCGATAAACCTTACAGTCTCCGTGTAAGGGAAATCTACTGCTCGCTACATCTCCACCTTCCGCTTGGGGTAACCAACGAGGTGCCAGAAGTATATTCGTCAACTCGTCATGACTTCCTTCCATATTCTTTTCTTGACTCTGCGGTATTGTGGGATGAAGCTGCCCAAACCAACTTTACTCGTCCACGTATGAGAGACCGGTTCCATCGAACGACATGTAACTTTGTTGCATAAGATGGTGGCAGATGTTTGTCTCTCCTACCTTAGTTGAATCGGATTCGACAAAGGCGGTTCTTGTAGAAGATTAAATATCAACTTGCATATAACCATCGTGGCTTTGCATAGGTAAGAATCATTCTTGCTAGATACCCATAGGAGCCACATAAAACACGCAACAACAAATTAGAGGACGTCTAACTTGTTTTTGGAGGGTATGTTGTGATATGATATAGCCAAAGACATGATGAAATATGATTCATGTATGAGACGATCATGTTTTGTAATAGCTATTATCGACTTGCATGTCGATGCATACCGCAACCGGCACGAGCCATAGGGTTGTATTTAATTATTGTATGACATGCGTGTCAATCATTATGCGCTATGTAATGCTTTACTTTATCGCTAAATGGTAGTAATAGTGGTACAAGCATGGTTGGTGCGACAACCCTGAAGGCAACACGATGATGGAAATCATGGTGTTATGCCAGTGACGATGGAGATCACGCCGGTGCTTTGGAGATGGAGATCAAAAGCACAAGATTATGGCCATATCATGTCATTTATGATTTGCATGTGATGTTAATCCTTTTATGCATCTTATTTTTCTTAGGATGGCGATCGCATTATAAGGTGATCCTTCACCAAAATTTCAAGATAAAATTGGGTTCTCCCCGAGTGTGCACCATTGCGAAAGATTGTCGTTTCGAAGCCTCACGTGATGATCGGGTGCGATGGACTCTACGTTCACATACAACAGGTGCAAGCCAGTTTTGCATAAGCAGAATACTTGGATTAAATTGGACGAGCCTAGCATGTACAGACATGGCCTCAGAACACAAGAGACAGAAAGGTTAAACATGAGTCATATAGTAGATATTATCAACATGGAGATGTTAACCATTGAAACCACCTCATCTCACATGATGATCGGACATGGGTTGGTGAATTAGGATCATGTAGCACTCGGATGACTGGAGGGATGTCGATTTGAGTGGGGTTTTTAAGTAATATGATTTACTAAATTCATTATCTTGAACAATAGTCTAAGTAATCTTTGCAAAATTATGTTGTAGATCAATGGCTCGCGCAGTAGCACCCCGGAATTTCAATGTGTTCCTAGAGAAAGCCAAGCTAAAAGATGATGGAAGTAACTTTGCAGACTGGGCCCATAATCTAAAGATTGTCCTCACAGTTTCCCAAAGTCTTATGTCCTTGATGCACCGCTCGGTGCAGCACCCCCTCCACAGTCGCCTCAAGACGTTGTGAACGCATGGCAAGCGTGTTCTGATGACTACTCAATAGTTTAGTGTGCTGTCTTGTATGGCTTAGAACCGAGACTTCAAAGATGTTTTGAACGTCATGGAGCATATGAGATGTTCCAGGAGTTGAATTTTATTTTTGAAAAGAATGCCCAGATCGAGAGGTATGAGACCTCCAATAAGTTCTATGCTTGCAAAATGGAGGAGAATGGGTGTGTCAGTGAGCACATACTCAAAATGTTTGGGTATTCCAACCTTCTGGCTGAGTTGGGAATTACTCTCCCGCTAGAGGCGATCACTCGCATAGTTCTTAAATCACTTCCACCTAGCTAAAAAAAGCATTGTGATGAACTATAACATGCAAGGGATGACCAAATTAGTCGCTGAACTGTTTGCGATGCTGAAAGTTGCGCAGTCAGAAATTCAGAAGGAGCATCAACTGTTGATGGTCAATAAAACTACTAGTTTCAAGAAGAGTGTCAATGGCAAGAAGGGTAACTCTAAGAAGAGTGGCCAAGCAGTTGCCACTCCTGATACATCCATTTTGCATCATGCTTTCATGTTGATATTTATCGCTTTATGGGCTGCTATTACACTTTACGGTACAATACTTATGCCTTTTCTCTCTTATTTTATAAGGTTTACATGAAGAGGGAGAATGCCGATAGCTGGAATTCTGGTCTGAAAAAGGAGCAAGTTTTAGATACCTATTCTATGCAACTCGAAAAGCCGTGAATATCAACGAGGAATTATTTTTGATTTTATGAAAAATACTGGACGGAAGAAGTACCAGAAGGGAGCCACCAGGAGGCCACAAGCCTGCCAGGCGCGGCCTACCCCCCTGGCCGCGCCTAGGTGGCTTGTGGGCCCCTGTTGCCCCTCTCGCTCCCATCTTTTTCTATAATGAGGGTTTCGTTCCAGAAAAAAATCAGGAGGAGGCTTTCGGGAGGAATCGCCGCCGCCACGAGGCGGAACTTGAGCAGAAGCAATCTAGAGCTCCGGCAGGGCCGTCCTGCCGAGGAAACTCCCCCCCCCCCCCCGGAGGGGGAAATCGTCGCCATCGTCATCACCAACACTCCTCTCATCGGAGGGGACTCATCGCCATCAACATCTTCATCAACACCATCTCATATCCAAACCCTAGTTCATCTCTTGTAACCAATCTCCATCTCGCGACTCCGATTGGTACTTGTAAGGTTGCTGGTAGTGTTAATTACTCTTTGTAGTTGATGCTAGTTGGATTACTCGGTGGAAGATTATATGTTCAGATCCTTGATGCTATTCAATACCTCTCTGGTCATGAATATAATTATGCTTCGTGAGTAGTCACTTTTTTTCCTGAGGACATGGGATAAGTCTTGCTATAAGTAGTCATGTGAATTTGGTATTCGTTCGATATTTTGATGCGTTGTATGTTGTTTTCCCTCTAGTGGTGTTATGTGAATGTCGACTACATAACACTTCACCATTATTTGGGCCTATAGGAAGTCATTGGGAAGTAATAAGTAGATGATGGGTTGCTAGAGTGACAAAAGCTTAAACCCTAGTTTATGTGTTGCTTCGTAAGGGGCTGATTTGGATCCACTAGTTTAATGCTATGGTTAGACTTTGTCTTAATTCTTCTTTCGTAGTTGCGGATTCTTACGAGAGAGGTTAATCATAAGTGGGATGTTTTTCCAAGTAAGGGCAGCAGCCAAGCACCGGTCCACGCATTTATCAAACTATCAAAGTAGCGAACGTGAATCATATGAACATGATGAAAACTAGCTTGACAGAAATTCCCATGTGTCCTCGGGAGCGCTTTACCTCCTATAAGAATTTTTCCAGGCTTGTCCCTTGCTACAAAAGGGATTGGGCCACTTTTCTGCATCTTTGTTTCTATTGTTACTTGCTACTTGCCACGAATCATCTCATCACACAACTATCTGTTACCGATAATATCAGTGCTTGCACAAAATACCTTGTTGAAAACCACTTGTCAGATCCTTCTGCTCCTCGTTGGGTTCGACACTCTTACTTATAGAAAGGACTACGATAGATCCCCTACACTTGTGGGTCATCAAGACTCTTTTCTGGCGCATTTGCCGGGGAGCGAAGCGCCTTTGGAAAGTGGAATTTGGTAAGGAAACATTTATATAGTGTGCTCAAATATGTTGTCACTTGTCACTATGGAAACTAATCCTTTGAGGAGCTTGTTCGGGGTATCTTCACCTCGAACGGAAGCACAAGGAGTTGCTCCTGAACCTACTGCACCTACTGAAAATATTTGTTATGAAATTCCTTCGGGTATGCTAGAGCAACGGTTGGCTAATCCTTTTACAGGAGATGGAACATCACATCCCGACTTGCATCTAATTTATGTAGATGAAGTTTGTGGTTCATTTAAGCTTGCAGGTTTGCCCGAGGATGAGGTCAAGAAGAAGGTCTTTCCCTTATCTTTGGCGGATAAAGCATTGACATGGTATAGGCTATGTGATGATACTGGATCACGGAACTACAACCGGTTGAAATTGGTATTTCATCAAAAGTTTTATCCTATGCATTTGGTACATCGTGATCGAAATTATATCTATAATTTTTGGCCTCGTGATAGAGAAAGTTACTCTCAAGCTTGGGGGAAGCTTGAATCAATGTTATATTCATGCCCCAACCATGAGCTCTCGAGAGAAATTATTATTCAGAACTTCCATCCTCGGCTTTCTCATGATAATCGCACCATGCTTGACACTTCTTGTACCGGTTCTTTTATGAAGAGTGATATTGACTTCAAATGGAGTTTTAATTTTAAAGAATTAAACGTAACTCTGAATATCGTGAGTTTGATGAAGCTAAGGAGTCAGATATGGATCTTAAGTTCGATTGCGTTAAATCCTTCGTTGAAACAAATACTTTTTGTGATTTTAGCGCTAAACATGGACTTGACTCTGAGATAGTAGCTTCATTATGTGAATCATTTGCTGCTCATATTAATCTCCCTAAATAGAAGTGGTTTACATATCATCCTCCCTTAGAATTCAATGTAGTTAAACCCAATCCAGTTGAACAGAAAGTCATTGCTTATAATGATCCTATTGTTCCTAGTGCTTACATTAAGAAACCACCTTTCCCTGTTAGAGTAAAGGATCATTCTAAAGCTTCAACTGTGATACGTAGGGGCTACATTAGAACACCTACACCCCCTGAGCAAATTAGAGTTGAACCTAGAATTGCTATTATCAAAGATCTCCTGTCCGACAATGTTGATGGCCATGATATTCACTTCTGTGAAGATGCTGCTAGAATTGCTAAACCTCATGCTAGAGACAAACATAGGCCTGTTGTTGGCACGCCTGTTGTTTCTGTTAAGATAGGAGATCATTGTTATCATGGTTTATGTGATATGGGTGCTAGTGTTAGTGCAATACCTTAATCTTTATATGATGAAATTAAAGATGAGATTGCACCTGTCGAGATGGAACCTATTGATGTCACTATTCAGCTTGCCAATAGAGATACTATCTGCCCTTTGGGAATTGTTAGAGATGTTGAAGTCTTGTGTGGTAAAACTAAGTATCCTGCTGATTTTCTCGTTCTTGCTACCACACAAGATAGCTTTTGTCCCATCATATTTGGAAGACCTTACCTCAACACCGTCAATGCTCATATTGACTGTGAGAAGCAAACTGTCACTGTTGGCTTTGAAGGTGTGTCACATGAGTTCAATTTCTCCAAGTTTGGTAGACAATCCCATGAAAAAGAGTTGTTAGTAAGGATGAAATCATTGCTCTAGCTTCTATTGTTGTGCCTCCAACTGATCCTTTAGAGCAATACTTGCTTGACATGAAAATGATATGCATATGGATGAAAGGAATGAGATAGATAGAGTTATCTTTGAACTACATCCTATCCTTAAGAATAATTTTCCTGGTGAACTGATTGGAGTTCCACCCCCACTGAATTCCTGTGGGTGATCCTGTGTTCGAGCTTAAATAGTTACCTGATACTCTTAAGTATGCTTTTCTTGATGAAAAAGAGATATATCATGTTATTATTAGTGCTAGCCTTTCAGAGCATGAAGAAAAGAAATTATAGAAAACTCCGAGGAAGGACCGTGCTGCTATTGGATATACTCTTGATTATCTTAAGGGCATTAGTCCCACTCTATGCCAGCACAAAATTAAAACCAATCCTGATTCCAAACCAGTTGCTGATCATCAACGGAGATTAAATCCTAAGATGAAAGAGGTAGTAAGAAAAGAAATACTAAAGTTCCTGGAAGCACGTATTATCTATCCTGTTGCTCATAGTGATTGGGTAAGTCCGGTGCATTGCGTCCCTAATAAGGGAGGTATTACCGTTGTCCCTAATGATAAAGATGAATTGATCCCACAGAGGATTATTACTGGCTATAGGATGGTGATTGATTTTAGGAAATTGAATAAAGCCACTAGGAAAGATCATTACCCTTTGCCTTTTATTCACCAAATGCTAGAAAGATTGTCTAAACACACACACTTCTGCTTTCTAGATGGTTATTCTGGTTTCTCCCAAATACCTGTTGCACAATTTGATCAGGAGAAAACCACTTTTACCTGCCCTTTCGGTACCTTTGCTTATAGACATATGCCTTTTGGCTTATGTAATGCACCTGCTACCTTTCAAAGATGTATGATGGTTATATTCTATGACTTTTGTGAAAAGATTGTTGAGGTTTTCATGGATGACTTCTCCGTTTACGGGTCTTCTTTTGATGATTGCCTCAGCAACCTTGATCGAGTTTTGCAGAGATGTAAAGATACCGACCTTGTCTTGAATTGGGAGAAGTGCCACTTTATGGTTAATGAAAGCATTGTCTTAGGACATACAATTTCGGAAAGAGGTATTGAAGTCGATAAGGCTAAGGTTGATGCGATCGAGAAAATGCCATGCCCTACAGAAATTAAAGGTAGAAGAAGTTTCCTTTGTCATGCTGGTTTCTATAGAAGGTTCATGAAGGACTTTTTCTAAGATTTCTAGGCCTCTTACCAATTTCTTGCAATAGGATATTCCTTTTGTTTTTGACGATGATTGTGCGGAAGCCATTGAAATACTTAAGAAGGCCTTGATAACTGCACCTATTGTTCAACCACCTGATTGGAACTTACCTTTTGAATTATGTGTGATGCTAGTGATTACGCTGTTGGTGCTGTTCTAGGACAAAGAGTTGACAAGAAATTGAATGTTATTCATTATGCTAGTAAAACTCTAGATAGTGCCCAAAGAAACTTTGCTACTACTGAAAAGGAATTTTTAGGAGTCGTGTTTGCATGTGAAAAGTTCAGATCTTACATTGTTGATTCCAAGGTTACTATTCACACTGATCATGCTGCTATTAAGTATCTCATGGATAAGAAAGATGCTAAACCTAGACTTATCAGATGGGTTCTCTTGCTACAAGAATTTGATTTGCTTGTGGTTGATAGGAAGGGTGTTGGGAACCCCGTAGCAGATGACTTTTCTAGGTTGGAGAATGTTCATGATGACCCACAACCTATTAATGATAACTTTCCTGATGAGCAATTGAATGTCATCGATGCTTCACGTAGTACACCGTGGTATGCTGATTATGCAAATTATATTGTTGCCAAATATATACCACCTAGTTTCACATACCAGCAAAAGAAGAAATTCTTCTTTGATTTGAGACATTACTAATGCAAAGGAAGGACTAGATGGTGTTATTAGACGTTGTGTACCTGAGCATGAATAGGGACAGATCCTACAGAAGTGTCACTCCGAGGCTTATGGAGGACACCATGCGGGAGATAGAACTGCACACAAGGTATTGCAATAAGGTTTCTATTGGCCTACTCTCTTCAAGGATGCCCGTAAGTTTGTCTTGTCTTGTGATGAATGCCAAAGAATAGGTAATATCAGTAGACGTCGGGAAATGCCTATGAATTATTCACTTGTCATTGAACCATTTGATGTTTGGGTTTTTTTATTGTATGGGACCTTTTCCAAAGTCCAACGGGTATACTCATATCCTAGTTGCTGTTGATTACGTTACTAAGTGGGTAGAAGCTATCCCAACTAGTAGTGCTGATCACAACACCTCTATTAGGATGCTTAAAGAAATTATTTTGCCTAGATTTGGAGTCCCTAGATATCTAATGACTGATGGTGGTTCACATTGTATTCATGGTGCTTTCCATAAAACGCTTGCTAAGTATGATGTCAACCATATAGTTGCATCTCCCTATCATTCTCGGTCCAGTGGTCAAGTAGAGCTAAGTAATAGAGGATTAAACTAATTTTGCAAAAGACTGTTAATAGGTCTAGAAAGAATTGGTCCAAGAAGCTTGATGATGCACTATGGGCTTATAGAACTGCTTATAAGAATCACATGGGCATGTCTCCGTACAATATGGTTTATGGTAAAGCATGTCATTTACCTCTTGAGCTAGAGCATAAAGCTTACTGGGCAATCAAAGAGCTCAACTTTGATTTCAAACTTGCTGGTGAGAAGAGGTTATTTGATATTAGCTCACTGGATGAATGGAGAACTTAGGCATATGAAAATGCCAAGTTGTTCAAAGAAAAGGTTAAGAGGTGGCATGATATAAGGATACAAAAATGTGAATTCAATGTAGGTGATTATGTCTTGCTATACAATTCTCATTTAAGGATTTTTGCACGCAAGCTTCACTCTAATGGGAAGGTCCTTACATTGTTGAGGAAGTATATCGTTCCGATGCCATCAAGATCAACAACACGGAAGGTAATTTTCTGAGAGTGGTAAATGGGCAAAGAATCAAGCATTATATCTCAGGTACTGCCATAAATGTTGAAAGCAATGTTATTAATACCATAACTCCGGAGGAGTACATAAGGGATATTTATCAGCCTGTTTCAGACTCCAAAAACAAAGAGGTATGTGATTCGGTAAGTAAACCAACTCCAAAACTTTTCTAGTAGCAATTTTTCTCCGTTTTGGAATTTTTGGAAAAATAGAAAAATTTAAAGTAGTCCGGAAAGCGCACAAGGAGGCGACAAGCCTACCAGGCGCGACCTACCCCCTGACCGTGCCTGGGTGCCTTGTGGGCACCTCGTGTGCCTTTCGGACTCCGTTTTCTTGCGGAGTACTCCTTTTGGTCGGGAAAAATTCATTATATATTCTCCCGAAAGGTCTGACCCTCGTATCATGCAATTATCCTCTGTTTTCGTTTCGAGCTACTTTGGAGACAGATCTCGACCGCTGTGGCATCCCCAAAAGTTCCGAAGGACAAGTTCTTCGAGAAGGTCATCAATCCCTACCTCACGGGCGTGCTGCAACACCCTCAATCTATCGAGATGCATGAGGGGGTGCTGCACATCTGTGATGTTGAGGGGCCCAAGAAGACCGGAAGCGTGGAGGTGAGGCTCGAAGCGATGGAGCAGCAAGTTTTCAAGTGCCAAGGGATGGTGGAACACGGACTCAACGCCAACCATATGATGATCACGAATTCACCAACAAGCACAAGATCGATGCCAATGACATTGGGAAACACCTCTCTAGGCTCTATGACAGAATTGATCACCTCCAAGCCCAGATCTATGACCTACAGAACCAAAACTGTGAGTATGAGTATAGATTTAAATCAATACGGTTGGCTGCATATTTGAGGATTCCGGAGACTCGAGCACCTATGCCTTGGAAGACGGAGGATCAAACCCAAGTTGCAACAACTCCACCACCATCACCTTCGAAGGAAGACTACTAAGCATGGGTATGGGCAATCCCCTTGGCTTGTGCCAAGCTTGGGGGAGTTACCCCGATATCGTATCACCATCACATCTTTTGCCTTTACCTTTTTCTTAGTTCGATCCTTTTTGGTTTTATCTTTCTCTAGTAGAATAAAGTTCTTAGTGTTCTAGGCTTGAGTTTTGCTTTGTGTCACCCCCAATGTATTCGAGCTCGTGAGTCATATAAAAAAGAGTGTTTTAGTTAAGGGCCTTGCCTCATGCCATGATCTAAAGAAAATAATAATAAGAGAACAAAAGCATGAAAGATCATGTAATGATATTATGGGAAGTGATGGCTTCACATATAAAAAGAATGATGATTGAAACTTGTTGTGGGTGGACAAACGTAGACCTTGGTCATTGTTGAAATTAATAGGAATTAAAAAAGAAGGAGAGGTTCACATATAAATATATCATCTTTGACACCGTCTATGATTGTGAACACTTGGTAAACTATTACATGCTTAGAAGTAGATGTTGGACAAGGAAGACAACATAATGAATTATGTTTGCTTGGTCACGAACAATGTTATATGACTAGAGATCCCTTAGCATGTGACGCTTGCTTCCACCTCTTATCAGCCAAAACTTCCGCACTAAGTTTTGCCTTGAGAGTCCACCATACCTACCTATGGATTGAAGAAGATCCCTCAAGTAAGTTGTCATCGGTGCAAGCAATAAAAATTGCTCCCTAAATATGTATGATCTTTTAGTGTGTGGAAAATAAGCTTTGTACGAACGTGTGATGAGGAAGACATAAAAGAGACGGACTGCATAATAAAGTTCTTTATTACACGAGGCAATATAAAGTGACTTTCCTCCACACTAAGAGGTCACACATCCAAACCTCAAAAGCGCATGACGACCTCTGCTTCCCTCTGCGAAGGGCCTATCTTGTACCTTTACTTTTTGTCCTTATAAGAGTCATTGTGATCGACAACAATTCCTTATTCTCGCCTTTATCTTGGCTAACGTCATGTGCTAGGGAAAGATCTATATTCATATGTCAACTTGGAAGTAAGTATCCATGAATTATTATTGTTGACATTACCCTTGAGGTAAGTAGTTGGGAGGCGAAACTCTAAGCCCCTATCTTTCTCTGTGTCCAACTGAAACTTTGATCTCTTAGTTGGGAGTAGATGGTGTTATTAAACGTTGTATACCTGAAAATGAATAGGGACAGATCCTACAGAACTGTCACTCCGAGGCCTACGGAGGACACCATGCGGGAGATAGAACTGCACACAAGGTATTGCAATCAGGTTTCTATTGGCCCACTCTCTTCAAGGATGCCCGTATGTTTGTCTTGTCTTGTGACGAATGTCAAATAATAGGTAATATTAGCAAACGTCAGGAAATGCCTATGAACTATTCACTTGTCATTGAACCATTTGATGTCTGGGGCTTTGATTATATGGGACCTTTTCCAAAATCCAATGGGTATACTCACATCTTAGTTGCTGTTGATTACGTCACTAAGTGGGTAGAAGCTATCCCCACTAGTAGTGCTGATCACAACACTTCTATCAAGATGCTGAAAGAAGTTATCTTCCCTAGATTTGGAGTCCCTAGATATCTAATGACCGACGGTGGTTCACACTTCATTCATGGAGCTTTTCGTAAAACGCTTGCTAAGTACGATGTCAATCATAGAATTGCGTCTCCCTATCACCCTCAGTCCAGTGGTCAAGTAGAGCTAAGCAACAGAGAGATTAAACTGATTCTGCAAAAGACTGTCAACAGGTCTAGAAAGAATTGGTCTAAAAGCTCGATGATGCACTATGGGCTTATAGAACTGCCTATAAGAATCCCCTGGGCATGTCTCCGTACAAAATGGTGTATGGGAAAGCATGTCAGTTACCTCTTGAGCTAGAGCATAAACCTTATAGGGCAATCAAAGAGCTCAACTTTGATTTCAAACTTGCCGGCGAGAAGAGGTTACTTGATATTAGCTCGCTTGATGAGTGGAGAACACAGGCATATGAGAATGCCAAGCTGTTCAAAGAGAAGGTTAAGAGGTGGCATGATAAGAGGATACAAAAGCGTGAGTTCAATGTAGGTGATTATGTCTTGCTATATAACTCTCGTTTAAGATTCTTTGCAGGCAAGCTTCTCTCTAAATGGGAAGGTCCCTATGTTGTTGAGGAAGTATATCGTTCCGGTGCTATCAAGATCAACAACACGAAAGGTAATTGTCCGAGAGTGGTAAATGGGCAGAGAATCAAGCATTATATCTCAGGTACTCCCATATATGTTGTTAGCAATATCATCAATACCATAACTCCGAAAGAATACCTAAGGGATATTTATCAGCCTGTTTCAGACTCCGAAAACGAAGGGGTATGTGATTCGGTAAGAAAATAGAGTCCAAAACTTCCCCAATAGGAAATATTCTCCATTTTGGAATATTTAAATAATACAAAAATTGGAAGTAGTCCGGAAAGTGCGCGAGGAGGCGACAAGCCTGCACGGCGCGAGCCCACCCCCTGGCCGCGCCGTGAGGGCTTGTGGCCACCTCGTGTGCCTCCCGGACTCCGTTTTCGTGCGGGTTGTTGGAAATATGCCCTAGAGGCAATAATAAATTAGTTATTATTATATTTCTTAGTTCATGATAATCGTTTATTATCCATGCTATAATTGTATTGATTGGAAACACAATACTTGTGTGGATACATAGACAAAACACTGTCCCTAGTAAGCCTCTAGTTGACTAGCTCGTTGATCAAAGATGGTCAAGGTTTCCTGGCCATAGGCAAGTGTTGTCACTTGATAACGGGATCACATCATTAGGAGAATCATGTGATGGACTAGACCAAAACTAATAGACGTAGCATGTTGATCGTATCATTTTGTTGCTACTGTTTTCTGCGTGTCAAGTATTTGTTCCTATGACCATGAGATCATATAACTCACGGACACCGGAGGAATGCTTTGTGTGTATCAAACGTCGCAACGTAACTGGGTGACTATAAAGATGCTCTACAGGTATCTCCGAAGGTGTTCGTTGAGTTAGTATGGATCAAGACTAGGATTTGTCACTCCGTGTGACGGAGAGGTATCTTGGGGCCCACTCGGTAATACAACATCACACACAAGCCTTGCAAGCAATGTGACTTAGTGTAAGTTGCGGGATCTTGTATTACGGAACGAGTAAAGAGACTTGCCGGTAAACGAGATTGAAATAGGTATGCGGATACTGACGATCGAATCTCGGGCAAGTAACATACCGAAGGACAAAGGGAATGACATACGGGATTATATGAATCCTTGACACTGAGGTTCAAACGATAAGATCTTCGTAGAATATGTGGGATCCAATATGGGCATCCAGGTCCCGCTATTGGATATTGACCGAGGAGTCACTCGGGTCATGTCTACATAGTTCTCGAACCCGCAGGGTCTGCACACTTAAGGTTCGACGTTGTTTTATGCGTATTTGAGTTATATGGTTGGTTACCGAATGTTGTTCGGAGTCCCGGATGAGATCCAGGACGTCACGAGGAGCTCCGGAATGGTCCGGAGGTAAAGATTGATATATAGGAAGTCCTGTTTTGGTCACCGGAAAAGTTTCGGGCTCATCGGTAGTGTACCGGGAGTGCCGGGAGGGGTGCCGGGGACCATCGGGAGGGGTGTCACGCCCCAAGGGGTCTCATGGGCTATGGGAAGAGATAAACCAGCCCCTAGTGGGCTGGAATAAGTTCCCACTAAGGCCCATAAGGTTTGAGAAGGAAAAAACACAAGGTGGAAAGAGTTTCCAAGTGGGAAGGTGGAATCCTACTCGAAGTAGGATTGGAGTAGGACTCCTCCACCTCCAATTTCGGCCAAACCTTGAGGGTTTGAGGCTGCCTCTTCCCTCCCCCTCCCTCCTATATATACTGAGGTATTAGGGCTGATTTGAGACGACTTTTTCACGGCAGCCCGACCACATACCTCCACGGTTTTTCCTCTAGATCGCGTTTCTGCGGAGCTCGGGCGGAGCCCTGCTGAGACAAGATCATCACCAACCTCCGGAGCGCCGTCACGCTGCCGGAGAACTCTTCTACCTCTCCGTCTCTCTTGCTGGATCAAGAAGGCCGAGATCATCGTCGAGCTGTACGTGTGCTGAACGCGGAGGTGCCGTCCGTTCGGTACTAGATCATGGGACTGATCGCGGGATTGTTCGCGGGGCGGATCGAGGGACGTGAGGATGTTCCACTACATCAACCGCGTTCACTAACGCTTCTGCTGTACGATCTACAAGGGTACGTAGATCACTCATCCCCTCTCGTAGATGGACATCACCATGATAGGTCTTCGTGCGCGTAGGAAATTTTTTGTTTCCCATGCGACGTTCCCCAACAGTGGCATCATGAGCTAGGTTCATGCGTAGATGTCTTCTCGAGTAGAACACAAAAGTTTTTGTGGGCGGTGATGTGCGTTTTGCTGCCCTCCTTAGTCTTTTCTTGATTCCGCGGTATTGTTGGATTGAAGCGGCTTGGACCGACATTACTCGTACGCTTACGAGAGACTGGTTTCATCGCTACGAGTAACCCCGTTGCTCAAAGATGACTGGCAAGTGTCGGTTTCTCCAACTTTAGTTGAATCGGATTTGACCGAGGAGGTCCTTGGATGAGGTTAAATAGCAACTCATATATCTCCGTTGTGGTGTTTGCGTAAGTAAGATGCGATCCTACTAGATACCCATGGTCACCACGTAAAACATGCAACAACAAAATTAGAGGACGTCTAACTTGTTTTTGCAGGGTATGCTTGTGATGTGATATGGCCAACGATGTGATGTGATATATTGGATGTATGAGATGATCATGTTGTAATAGAAAATATCGACTTGCACGTCGATGGTACGGCAACCGGCAGGAGCCATAGGGTTGTCTTTATAACTAACGTTTGTGCTTGCAGATGCGTTTACTATTTTGCTAGGACGTAGCTTTAGTAGTAATAGCATGAGTAGCACGACAACCCCGATGGCGACACGTTGATGGAGATCATGATGATGGAGATCATGGTGTGATGCCGGTGACAAGAAGATCGTGCCGGTGCTTTGGTGATGAAGATCAAGAAGCACGTGATGATGGCCATATCATGTCACTTATGAATTGCATGTGATGTTAATCCTTTTATGCACCTTATTTTGCTTAGAACGACGGTAGCATTATGAGGTGATCTCTCACTAAAATTTCAAGACGAAATTGTGTTCTCCCCGACTGTGCACCGTTGCTACAGTTCGTCGTTTCGAGACACCACGTGATGATCGGGTGTGATAGACTCAACGTTCACATACAACGGGTGCAAAACAGTTGCGCACAGCGGAACACTCGGGTTAAGCTTGACGAGCCTAGCATGTGCAGACATGGCCTCGGAACACATGAGACCGAAAGGTCGAGCATGAATCGTATAGTTGATATGATTAGCATAGAGATGCTTACCACTGAAACTATTCTCGACTCACGTGATGATCGGACTTGAGATAGTGGATTTGGATCATGTACCACTCAAATGACTAGAGAGATGTACTTTTTGAGTGGGAGTTCTTAAGTAATATGATTAATTGAACTAATTGTCATGAACATAGTCTAATGGTCTTTGCGAATTACGATGTAGCATGCGCTATAGCTCTACTGTTTTTATATGTTCCTAGAGAAAATTTAGTTGAAAGTTGATAGTAGCAAACTTTGCAGACTGAGTCTGTAAAACCGAGGATTGTCCTCGTTGCTGCGCAGAAGGCTTATGTCCTTAATGCACCACTCGGTGTGCTGCACCTCGAGCGTCGTCTGTGGATGCTGTGAACATCCAACATACACGTTTGTGATGACTACACGATAGTTCAGTACAAAAATACTTAATGGCTTAGAAGCAAGGTGCCGAAAACGTTGTAAAACGTCAAGGAACATAAGTGATGTTCTAAAGAGATGAAATCGTGATTTCATGCTTGTGCCCTTGTTAGGAGGTGCGAGACCTCCGACAAGATTCTTTGTCCACAAAGTAAAGGAGAAAGGCTCAATCGTTGAGCATGTGCTCAGATTGTCTGAGTACGACAATCGCTTGAATGAAGTGGGAGTTAATCTTCCAGATGAGATAGTGATAGTTCTCCAAAGTCACTGCCACCAAGCTGTGAGAGCTTCGTGATGAACTATAACATATCAAGGATACATACAATGATCCTTGAGCGATTCGCGATGTTTGACACTGCGAAAGTAGAAATCAAGAAGGAGCATCAATAGTTGATGGTTTGTAAAACCGCTAAGTTTCAAGAAGGGCAAGGGCTAGAAGGGATACTTCGTGAAACGGCAAAATAGTTGCTGCACTAATGAAGAGACCCAAGATTAAACCCAAACCCGAGACTAAGTGCTTCTGTAATGAGGGGAACAGTCAATGAGGCGGAGCAACTCTAGATACTTGGTAGATAAGAAGGCTGGCAAAAGTCGAAAGAAGTGTATTTGATATACATGATGTTGATGTGTACTTTACTAGTACTCCTAGTAGCATGTGGGTATTGGATACCGGTTCGGTTGCTAAGTGATTAGTAACACGAAATGTAAGCTACGGCATAAACGAAGACTAGCTAAAGGCAAGGTGACGATACATGTTGGAAGTGTTTCCAAGGTTGATATGATCAAACGTCGCACGCTCCCTCTACCATCAGGATTGGTGTTAAACCTAAATAATTGTTATTTGGTGCTTGCGTTAATCATGAGCATGATTGGATCGTGTTTATTGCAATACGATTATTCATTTAAGGAGAATAATGGTTACTCTATTTTCTTGAATATTCACCTTCAATGGTTTATTGAATCTCGATCGTAGTTTTACACATGTTCATGATATTGGTGCCAAAAGATACGAGTTAATGATGATAGTACCACTTACTTGTGGCACTGCCGCTTGAGTCATGTTAGTATAAATTGCATGAAGAGGCTCCATGCTAATGGATCTTTGTACTCACCTGATTTCGAATCACTAGTGACATGCAAATCATACCACATGAGCAAGGCCTTGTTTTCATTGAGATGAAGTAAGATAGTAACTTGTTGGAAGTAATACATTTTTGATGTATGCAGTCCAATGGGTGCTGAGGCACGCAGTGGATATCATTATGTTCTTACTTCACTGACGATTTGAGTAGATACAGGAGTATTTACTTAATGAATCACAAGTCTGAAATGTTGAAAAGTTCAATTCCGTTTCACAGTGAAGTTCGTCGTAACAAGAGGATAAACTGTCTACGATATGATCATGGAAATGAATATCTGAGTTACGAGTTTTGGTACGCAGTTAAGACAATGTGCAAATTGTTTCGCAGTTCATGCCACCTGGAACATCATAGTGTGATGATGTGTCTGAACGTCATAGCCACGCACTATTTGGTATGGTGCATACTATGATGTCTCTTATCGAATTACCACTATCATTTATGGGTTATGCATTAGAGACAACCGCATTCACTTTAAATAGGGCACCGCGTATTTCCGTTGAGATGACACAGTATAGACTGAGGTTTAGAGAAATCCAAACTGTCGTTTCTTGAAAGTTTGGGCTTCGACACTTATGTGAAAAAGTTTCAGTCTGATAAGCTCGAACCCAAAGCGGATAAATGCATCTTCATAGGATATCCAAAACAGTTGGGTACATCTCCTATCTCAGATCCGAAAGCAAAGTGTTTGTTTCTAGAAACGGATCCTTTCTCGAGGAAAGGTTTCTCTCGAAAGAATTGAGTGGGAGGGTAGTAGAACTTGATGAGGTTATTGAACCATCACTTCAACCAGTGTGTAGCAGGGCGCAGGAAGTTGTTCATGTGGCGCCTACACCAATTGAAGTGGAAGCTGATGATGATGATCATTGAGCTTCGAATCAAGTTACTACAAACCTCGTAGGTCGACAAGGTCGCGTACTGCTGTAGAGTAGTACGGTAACCCTGTCTTGGAGGTCATGTTGTTGAGCAACAGTGAACCTACGAGTTATGGAGAAAGCGATGGTGGGCCCAGATTCTGACAAATGGCTGGAAGCCATGAAATACGAGAGAGGATCCATGTGTGAAAACAAAGTGTAGACTTTGGTAGAACTACTTGATGGTCATAGGACTATTGAGTAAAAATGGATCTTTAAAAGGAAGACAGACGATGATGGTGATAAGTCACTATTAAGAAAAGCTCGACTTGTCGCAAAGATGTTTCCGACAAGATCAAACAGTTGACTATGATGAGACTTTCTCACTCGTAGCGATGCTAAAGGTCTGTTTGGAATTATGTTAGTTGTTGATGCATTATTTATGAAATTTTGCACGTAGGATGTCAAAACATTGTTTTCTCGACGGTTTCCTTGAGCAAACATTGTATGTGATACAACCAGAAGGTTTTGACGATCCTAAAGATACTAGCAAGTATGCAAGCTCCAGTGATCCTTCAATGGACTGGTGCAAGCATCTCGGAGTTGGAATATACACTTTGATGAGATGATCAAAGATTTTGGGTTTGTACAAGGTTTATGAGAAACTTGTATTTCCAAAGAAGTGAGTGGGAGCACTATAGAATTTCTGATAAGTATATGTGGTTGACATATTGTGGATCAGAAGTAATGTAGTATTTCTGTAAAACATACAAGGTTGTTTGAAAGGAGTTTTCAAAGGAATACCTGGATTGAGCTACTTGAACGTTGAGCATCAAAGATCTATGGAGATAGATCGAAAGCACTTAATAGAAGTTTCAACAAGATGCATGCCTTGACAAGTTTTTGAAAGAGTTCAAAATAGATCAGCAAAGAAGGAGTTCTTGGTTGCGTTGTGAGGTGTGAATTTGAGTAAGACTCAAAACCCGACCACGGCAGAATAAAGAGAATAGACGAAGGTCGTCTTCTATGCCTTAGCCGTAGAATCTAAAGTATGCCATGCTGTGTACCGCACCTGATGTGTGCCTTGACTCAAAGTATGTTGAGAGGTACAGAGAGTGATCCATGATTGAATCACTAGCAGCGGTCAAAATTTATCCTTAGTAACAAATGGACTAAGGAATTTTTCTCGATTATGGAGGTGGTTAAAGAGTTCGTCGTAAAGGGTTACGTCGATGCAAGCTTTGACACTAATCCGAATAACTATGAGTAGTGAAATGGATTCATATAGTAGAGTAGATATTTGGAGCATTTCCGAATATCACGTAGTAGCAGCATCTATAAGATGACATAAAGATATGTAAAGAACGCACGGATCTGAAAGTTTCAGAACCGTTGACTAAAACCTCTCTCACGAGCAAGACGTGATCAGACCCCATAACTATATGGGTGTTGGATTCGTTGGAATCACATGGTGATGTGAACTAGATTATTGACTCTAGTGCAAGTGGGAGACTGTTGGAAATATGCCCTAGAGGCAATAATAAATTAGTTATTATTATATTTCTTAGTTCATGATAATCGTTTATTATCCATGCTATAATTGTATTGATTGGAAACACAATACTTGTGTGGATACATAGACAAAACACTGTCCCTAGTAAGCCTCTAGTTGACTAGCTCGTTGATCAAAGATGGTCAAGGTTTCCTGGCCATAGGCAAGTGTTGTCACTTGATAACGGGATCACATCATTAGGAGAATCATGTGATGGACTAGACCAAAACTAATAGACGTAGCATGTTGATCGTATCATTTTGTTGCTACTGTTTTCTGCGTGTCAAGTATTTGTTCCTATGACCATGAGATCATATAACTCATGGACACCGGAGGAATGCTTTGTGTGTATCAAACGTCGCAACGTAACTGGGTGACTATAAAGATGCTCTACAGGTATCTCCGAAGGTGTTCGTTGAGTTAGTATGGATCAAGACTAGGATTTGTCACTCCGTGTGACGGAGAGGTATCTTGGGGCCCACTCGGTAATACAACATCACACACAAGCCTTGCAAGCAATGTGACTTAGTGTAAGTTGCGGGATCTTGTATTACAGAACGAGTAAAGAGACTTGCCGGTAAACGAGATTGAAATAGGTATGCGGATACTGACGATCGAATCTCGGGCAAGTAACATACCGAAGGACAAAGGGAATGACATACGGGATTATATGAATCCTTGACACTGAGGTTCAAACGATAAGATCTTCGTAGAATATGTGGGATCCAATATGGGCATCCAGGTCCCGCTATTGGATATTGACCGAGGAGTCACTCGGGTCATGTCTACATAGTTCTCGAACCCGCAGGGTCTGCACACTTAAGGTTCGACGTTGTTTTATGCGTATTTGAGTTATATGGTTGGTTACCGAATGTTGTTCGGAGTCCCGGATGAGATCCAGGACGTCACGAGGAGCTCCGGAATGGTCCGGAGGTAAAGATTGATATATAGGAAGTCCTGTTTTGGTCACCGGAAAAGTTTCGGGCTCATCGGTAGTGTACCGGGAGTGCCGGGAGGGGTGCCGGGGACCATCGGGAGGGGTGTCACGCCCCAAGGGGTCTCATGGGCTATGGGAAGAGATAAACCAGCCCCTAGTGGGCTGGAATAAGTTCCCACTAAGGCCCATAAGGTTTGAGAAGGAAAAAACACAAGGTGGAAAGAGTTTCCAAGTGGGAAGGTGGAATCCTACTCGAAGTAGGATTGGAGTAGGACTCCTCCACCTCCAATTTCGGCCAAACCTTGAGGGTTTGAGGCTGCCTCTTCCCTCCCCCTCCCTCCTATATATACTGAGGTATTAGGGCTGATTTGAGACGACTTTTTCACGGCAGCCCGACCACATACCTCCACGGTTTTTCCTCTAGATCGCGTTTCTGCGGAGCTCGGGCGGAGCCCTGCTGAGACAAGATCATCACCAACCTCCGGAGCGCCGTCACGCTGCCGGAGAACTCTTCTACCTCTCTGTCTCTCTTGCTGGATCAAGAAGGCCGAGATCATCGTCGAGCTGTACGTGTGCTGAACGCGGAGGTGCCGTCCGTTCGGTACTAGATCATGGGACTGATCGCGGGATTGTTCGCGGGGCGGATCGAGGGACGTGAGGATGTTCCACTACATCAACCGCGTTCACTAACGCTTCTGCTGTACGATCTACAAGGGTACGTAGATCACTCATCCCCTCTCGTAGATGGACATCACCATGATAGGTCTTCGTGCGCGTAGGAAATTTTTGTTTCCCATGCGACGTTCCCCAACACGGGTTACTCCTTCTGGTCAGGAAAAAATCATTATATATACTTCCGTTTGATCTTACCCCTGCATCACGCAGATTTCCTCTGTTTTTTGTTTCGATCTTGTTTTCTGCCGCAGATCTAGGTCAAGATGTCGTCCCAGGAATCTGTGGGGGAGAACAACCTCCGTCAAATCTATGGAGAACTTCATGCTGATCTGAAAAGGATGGAGGTCATGGAGGCTAAGGAGAGGCTACCTAAAGAAATCAAGGGCAAGGCTAAGGAGAAGGATCAGGCATGGGATGAAGTGCAATATGTGCTCAACAAGGAAGAAGTTGAAGAAGTGGATTTCCTCCAACCTTACCTCCACCTACTGTCACCATCTTTGATTGAACTCTTGAGGTTTTGTGAAACAACTCATGCTCGCAATACTTGTCTCACTCGTGAAGTTGTTTTGTTGGAAAAACATATCACAGATCTCCAAAGTATAAATCGAAGACTGATGGCCCTCTTGGAATCAAAGGTTGGAACTCCACCACCATCACCACCCAAGGAAGACAACTGAGCATTGGTATGGGCAATCCCCTTGGCTTGTGCCAAGCTTGGGAGAGTTGCCCCGGTATCGTATCACCATCACATCTTTTGCCTTTACCTTTGTTTTAGTTTTCCTTTTCAGTTTTCTTTTTCTCTAGTAGTTTAAAAGTCTTAGTGTTTTAGTCTTGAGTTTTTCTATGTGTCACCCCCGATGTATTCTTTCTCGTGAGCCATATAATAAAGAGTGTCTTAGTTGAAGGGCTTTCCTCTTGCCATGATCAAAAGAGTGAGAGTAGAACAAAAGCATGAAATATCATGTAATGATCTTATGGGAAGTGATAGCTTCACATATAAAAAGGATGATGATTGAAACTTGTTGAGGGTAGGCAAACGTAGACCTTGGTCATTGTTTCAATTAATAGGAAGTGATAAGGAAGGAGAGGTTCACATATAAATATATCATCTCTGACACCATCTGTGATTGTGAACACTCACTAAACTATTACATGCCTAGAAGTAGATGTTGGACAAGGAAGACAACGTAATGAATTGTGTTTGCTTGGGTCTGAACAATGTTATATGATTAGAGATCCCTTAGCATGTGACGATTGCTTCCACCTCATATTAGCCAAAACCTCCCGCACCATGTAGAGATACTACTTGTGCATCCATAAACCTTCAAATCAGTGTTGCCATGAGTGTCCACCATACCTACCTATGGATTGAATAAGATCCCTCAAGTAAGTTGTCATCGGTGCGAGCAATAAAAATTGCTCTCTAAGATGTACGATCTATTAGTGTGTGGAAAATAAGCTTTATACGAACCTGTGATGAGGAAGACATAAAAGCGACAGACTGCATAATAAAGTTCTTTATCACAGGAGGCAATATAAAGTGACGTTCCTCCGCACTAAGAGGACACACATCCAAACCTGAAAAGCGCATGACAACCTCTACTTCCCTCTGCGAAGGGCCTATCTTGTACCTTTGCTTTTTGTCCCTAAAAGAGTCATGGTGATCTTCACTAATTCCTTATTTCGCCTTTGTCTTGGCTAACGTCATATGCTTGGGAAAGATCTACATTCATATGTCAATTTGGAGGTAGGCATTCATGAATTATTATTGTTGACATTACCCTTGAGGTAAGCAGTTGGGAGGCAAAACTATAAGCCCCTATCTTTCTGTGTGTTCAGCTGAAACTTTGATCTCATGAGTACCACATGAGTTGTAGCAATTGTAGAGAACGAAAGAATGATTGAGTATGTGGATTTGCTTTACAAGCTGTTATTTGACTCTTTCTGATGTTGTGATAAATTGCAATTGCTTCAATGACTAAAGGCTATCGGTTGTTACTTCTTGGTAAGGTTCTTGATCCATGCTTTACCTTGTGAAGGAATTATCACTTTAGCATGAGAGATTATATGTTGGTATTCTTGTTCTGATCTTGATCATGATGCATGCATGTTCGTATCTTGTTTTGTTGACACCTCTCTCCCTAAACACATGGACATATTTATTGAGCTAGGCTTTCGCTTGAGGACAAGCGAGGTCTAAGCTTGGGGGAGTTGATACGTACATTTTTCATCATGTTTTCATGTTGATATTTATCGCTTCTATGGCTGTTATTTCACTTCACGGTACAATTCTTATGCCTTTTCTCTCTTATTTTGCAAGGTTTACATGAAGAGGGAGAATGCCGGCAACTGGAATTCTGGCCTGAAAGTGGAGCAAAGTTGAGATACCTATTCTGTGCAACTCCAAACGCCGTAAAAATCAACGAGGATTTTTTTCCGGATTTATAAAAAATACCGGGCCGAAGAAGTGCCAGAGGGGCGCCAGGGGTTGGCCACAAGCCTAAACGGCGCGGCCACCCCCCAGGCCGCGCCATGAGGGCTTGTGGGCAGCCTGCTGGCCCACTTACCCCCTCTTTTGCTATATGAAGGGTTTCGTCCAGAAAAAAATCAAGGAGGAGCATTTTCGTGGATTCGCCGCCTCCACGAGGCGGAACTTGAGCAGAACCAATCTAGAGCTCCGGCAGGACGACCCTGCCGGGGAAACTCCCCCCCCCCCCCCCGAAGGGGGAAATCGTCGCCATCGTCATAACCAACACTCCTCTCATCGGAGGGGAGTCGTCACCATCAACATCTTTATCAGCACCATCTCATCTCCAAACCCTAATTCATCACTTGTAACCAATCTCCGTCTCGCGACCCCGATTGGTACTTGTAAGGTTTCTAGTAGTGTTGATTAGTCTTTGTAGTTGATGCTAGTTGGATTACTTGGTGGAAGAGTTTATGTTCAGATCCTTGATGCGCCTCATTACCTCTCTGGTCATGAATATTATTATGTTTTGTGAGTAGTTACTTTTGTTCCTGAGGACATGGGATAAGTCATGCTAATAGTAGTCATGTGAACTTGGTATTCGTTCTGTATTTTGATATGTTGTATGTTGTTTTTCCTCTAGTGGTGTTATGTGAATGTCGACTACATAACACTTCACCATTATTTGGTCCTAGAGGAAGGCATTGGGAAGTAGTAAGAAGATGATGGGTTGCTAGAGTGATAGAATCTTAAACCCTAGTTTATGCGTTGCTTCGTAAGGGGCTGATTTGGATCCACTAGTTTAATGCTATGGTCAGACTTTGTCTTAATTCTTCTTTTGTAGTTGCGGCTTCTTGCGAGAGGGGTTAATCATAAGTGGGATGCTTGTCCAAGTAAGGGCAGAACCCAAGCGCCGGTCCACCCACATATCAAACTGTCAAAGTAACGAACGCGAATCATATGAACATGATGAAAACTAGCATGACAGAAATTCCCGTGTGTCCTCGGGAGCGTTTTTCCTCCTATAAGACTTTGTCCAGGCTTGTCCCTTGCTACAAAAGGGATTGGGCCACTTTGCTGCACCGTTGCTACTTTTGCTACTTGTTGCTCGCGACGAATCATCTCACCACAAAATCACTTGTTACCGACAATTGCAGTGCGTGCAGATTTTACCTTGCTGAAAACCACTTGTCAGATCCTTCTGCTCCTCGTTGGGTTCGACACTCTTACTTATCGAAAGGACTACGATTGATCCCCTATACTTGTGGGTCATCAAGACTCTTTTCTGGCGCCGTTGCCGGGGAGTGAAGCGCCTTTGGTAAGTGGAACTTGGTAAGGAAACATTCATATAGTGTGCTGAAATTTATTGTCACTTGTCACTATGGATACTAATATTTGAGGGGCTGTTCGGGGTATCTTCACCTCGAATGGAAGCACTAATAGTTGCTCCTCAACCTGCTGCACCTACTGAAAATATTTGCTTTGAATTTCCTTCTGGTATGCTTGAGAAACTGTTGGCTAATCCTTTTACAGGAGATGGAAAATCACATCCAGACTTGCATCTAATCTATGTAGATGAAGTTTGTGGTTTATTTAAGCTTGCAGGTTTTCCCGAGGATGAGGTCAAGAAGAGGGTCTTTCCTTTATCTTTGAAGGAGAAGGCGTTGACATGGTATAGGCTATGTGATGATACTGGGTCATGGGACTAAAATCGGTTTAAATTGGAATTTCATCAAAAGTTTTATCCTATGCATTTAGTTCATCGTGATCGGAATTATATTTACAATTTTTGGCCTCATGACAGAGAAAGCATCGCTCAAGCTTGGGGTTGGCTTAAATCAATGCTATATTCTTGCCCCAATCATGAGCTCTCGATAGGAATTATCATTCAGAACTTCTATGCTCGGCTTTCTCATGATGATCACACCATGCTTGACACTTCTTGTACCGGTTCTTTTATGAAGAGAGATATTGACTTCAAATGGAATTTATTGGAGAGAATTAAACGCAACTCTGAAGATTGGGATCTTGAATAAGGTAAGGAGTCTGGTATGAATTTCACGTTTGATTGCGTTAAATCCTTTGTTGAGACAAATACCTTTAGTGATTTTAGCGCTAAGTATGGACTTGACTCTGAGTTAGTAGCTTCATTGTGTGAATCTTTTGCTGCTCATATTGATCTCCCCAAAGAGAAGTGGTTTAAATATCATCCTCCTTTAGAAGTCAATGTAGTTAAACCCACTCTAGTTGAAGAGAAAGTCATTGCCTATAATGATCCTGTTGTTCCCAGTGCTTACATTGAGAAACCACCTTTCCATGTTAGGATAAAGGATCATTCTCAAGCTTCACATGTGATACTTAGAGGCTATATTAGAACACCTACACCCCCTGAGCAAATTAGAGTTGAACCTAGCATTGCTATTATCAAAGATCTTTTGTCCGACGATGTTGAGGGACATAATATTCACTTATGTGAAGATGCTGCTAGAATTGTTAAACCTCACGCTAGAGACAAACATAGGCCTCTTGTTGGCATGCCTGTTGTTTCTGTTAAGATAGGAGATCATTGTTATCATGGCTTATGTGACATGGGTGCTAGTGTTAGTGAAATACCTCAATCCTTTTATGATGAAATCAAAGATGAGATTGCACCTCTTGAGATAGAGCCTATTGAAGTCACTATTCAGCTTGCCAATAGAGATACTATCTGCCCTGTGGGAATTGTTAGGGATGTTGAAGTCTTGTGTGGTAAAACAAAGTATCCTGCTGATTTCCCCGTTCTTACTACGGCACAAGATAGCTTTTGTCCCATCATATTTGGCAGACCTTTTCTCAATACCGTCAATGCTCATATTGACTGTGAGAAGCAAATTGTCACTGTTGGCTTTGAAGGTGTGTCACATGAGTTCAATTTCTCTAAGTTTGGTAGACAACCTCATGAAAAGGAGTTGCCTAGTAGGGATGAAACTATTGCCTTAGCCTCTATTGCCATGCCTCCTACTGATCCCTTAGAGCAATACTTCCTTGAGCACGAAAATGATATGCATATGGATGAAAGGGATGAGATAGATAGAGTTGTCTTAGAACAATATCCTATCCTTAAGAATAACTTGCCTGTTGAACTGCTTGGGGATCCGCCCCCACCAAAGGGTGATCCTGTGTTCGAGCTTAAACAATTGCCTGATACTCTTAAGTATGCCTACCTTGATGAAAAGGAGATATATCCTGTTATTATTAGTGCTAGCCTCTCAGAGCATGAAGAAAAGAAGTTAGTAAAAACTCTGAGGAAGCACCGTGCTGCTATTGGATATACTCTTGATGATCTTAAGGGCATTAGTCCTACTCTATGTGAGCACAAGATTAAAACTGATCCTGACTTCAAACCAGTTGTTGATCATCAAAGGAGATTAAATCCTAAGATGAAAGAAGTAGTGAGAAAAGAAATACTAAAGCTCCTGGAAGCGGTTATTATCTATCCTGTTGCTCATAGCGATTGGGTGAGTCCGGTGCATTGCGTCCCTAAGAAGGCACGCATTACCGTTGTCCCTAATGATAAGGATGAATTGATCCCACACAGGATTATTACTAGCTATAGGATGGTGATCGATTTTAGTAAATTGAATAAAGCCACTAGGAAAGATCATTACCCTTTTCCTTTTATCGACCAAATGCTAGAAAGGCTGTCCAAACACACACACTTCTGCTTTCTAGACTGATATTCTGGTTTCTCCCAAATACCAGTTGGACAATCTGATGAGGAGAAAACCACTTTCACCTGCCCTTTCCATACCTTTGCTTATAGAAGTATGCCTTTTGGCTTATGTAATGCACCTGCCACCTTTCAAAGATGTATGATGGCTATATTCTCTGAATTTTGTGAAAAGATTGTTGAGGTTTTCATGGATGACTTCTCCGTTTATGGGTCTTCCTTTGATGATTGCCTCAGCAACCTTGATCGAGTCTTACAGAGATGTAAAGACGCCAATCTTGTCTTGAATTGGGAGAAGTGCCACTTTATGGTTAATGAAGGCATCGTCTTTGGACATAAAATTTCTGAAAGAGGTATTGAAGTCGATAAGGCTAAGGTTGATGCAATCGAGAAAATGCCATACCCCACAGTTACCAAAGGTATAAGAAGTTTCCTTGGTCATGCTGGTTTCTATAGAAGGTTCATCAAAGACTGCTCTAAGATTTCTAGGCCTCTTACCAATCTCTTGAAAAAGTATATTCCTTTTGTCTTTGATGATGATTGTGAGGAAGCCTTCAAAATACTTAAGAGGGCTTTGATAACTGCACCTATTGTTCAACCACCTGATTGGAACTTACCTTTTGAGATCATGTGTGATGCTAGCGATTATGCTGTTGGTCTTGTTCTAGGGCAAAGAGTCGATAAGAAGTTGAATGTTATTCACTACGCTAGTAAAACTCTAGACAGTGCCCAGAGGAACTATGCTACTACGGAGAAGGAATTTTTAGCAGTCGTGTTTGCATGTGAAAAGTTCAGGTCTTACATAATTGATTCTAAAGTCACTATTGACTCTGATCATGCTGCTATTAAGTACCTCATGGAGAAGAAAGACGCTAAACCTAGACTTATCAGATGGGTTCTCTTGCTACAAGAGTTTGATTTGCACGTTGTCAACAGAAAGGGTGCTGATAACCCAGTAGCAGATAACTTGTCTAGGTTGGAGAACGTTCTTGATGACCCACAACCTATTGATGATAGCTTTCCCGATGAGCAACTGAATGTCATCAATGCTTCACGTAGGGCACCGTGGTATGCTGAATATGCAAACTATATCGTTGCCAAATACATACCACCTAGTTTCACGTACCAGCAAAAGAAGAACTTCTTCTTTCACTTGAGACATTACTTTTGGGATGATCCTCACCTTTATAAGGAAGGAGTAGATGGTGTTATTAGACATTGTGTACCTGAACATGAACAGGGACGGATCCTACAGAAGTGTCACTCCGAGGCCTATAGAGGACACCATGCGGGAGATAGAACTGCACACAAGGTATTGCAATCAGGTTTCTATTGGCCCACTCTCTTCAAGGATGCCCGTAAGTTTGTCTTGTCTTGTGACGAATGTCAAAGAATAGGTAATATTAGCAAACGTCAGGAAATGCCTATGAACTATTCACTTGTCATTGAACCATTTGATGTCTAGGGCTTTGATTATATGGGACCTTTTCCAAAATCCAACGGGTATACTCATATCCTAGTTGCTGTTGATTATGTCACTAAGTGGGTAGAAGCTATCCCCACTAGTAGTGTTGATCACAACACCTCTATCAGGATGCTGAAAGAAGTAATCTTCCCTAGATTTGGAGTCCCTAGATATCTAATGACCGACGGTGGCTCACACTTCATTGATGGTGCTTTCCGTAAAACCCTTGCTAAGTACGATGTCAACCATAGAATTGCGTCTCCCTACCACCCTCAGTCCATTGGTGAAGTAGAGTTAAGTAATAGAGAGATTAAACTAATTCTGCAAAAGACTGTCAACAGGTCTAGAAAGAATTAGTCTAATAAGCTCGATGATGCACTGTGGGCTTATAGAACTGCCTATAAGAATCCCATGGGCATGTCTCTGTACAAAATGGTGTATGGGAAAGCATGTCACTTACCTCTTGATATAGAGCATAAAGCTTATTGGGCAATCAAAGATCTCAACTTTGATTTCAAACTTGCCGGTGAGAAGAGGTTATTTGACATTAGCTCGCTTGATGAGTGGAGAACTCAGGCATATGAGAATGCCAAGCTTTTCAAAGAGAAGGTTAAGAGGTGGCATGACAAGAGGATACAAAAGCGTGAGTTCAATGTAGGTGATTACGTCTTACTATATAACTCTCGTTTAAGATTCTTTGCAGGCAAGCTTCTGTCTAAATGGGAAGGTCCCTATGTTGTTGAGGAAGTATATCGTTCCGGTGCTATCAAGATCAACAACACGAAAGGTAATTGTTCGAGAGTGGTAAATGGGCAGAGAATCAAGCATTATATCTCAGGTACTCCCATAATTGTTGAAAGCAATATTATCAATACCATAACTCCGGAGGAATACCTAAGGGTGTTTATCAGCCTATTTCAGATTCCGAAAACGAAGAGGTATGTGATTCGGTAAGAAAACAGAGTCCAAAACTTTTCCAGCCGGAAATTTTCTCCGTTTTGGAATATTTGAAAAAATACAAAAAATGGAAGTAGTCCGGAAAGTGCGTGAGGAGGCGACAAGCCTGCACGATGCAGGCCCACCCCCTGGCCGCACCGTGAGGGCTTCTGGCCACCTCGTGCGCCTCCCGGACTCTGTTTTCATGAGGGTACTCCTTCTGGTCTGAAAAAAATCATTATATATACTTCCGTTTGGTCTGACCCCTGCATCACGCAGATTTCCTCTGTTTTTCGTTTCGAGCCTATTTTGTGCTGCAGATCTAGGTCAAGATGTCATCCTAGGAATCTGTGGGGGAGAACAAGCTCCTTCAAATCTATGGGGAAGTTCATGCTGATCTGAAAAGGATGGAGGTCATGGAGGCTAAGGAAAGCTACCTAAAGAAAGGAAGGGCAAAGCTAAGGAGAGGGACCAGGCATGGGACGACGTGCAATCTATGCTCAACAAGGAAGAAGTTGAAGAAGTAGATTTCCTCCAACCCTACCTCCACCTACTGTCTCCATCCTTGATTGAACTCTTGAGGTTTTGTGAAACAACTCTTGCTCGCAATACTTGTCTCACTCGTGAAGTTGTTTTGCTGGAAAAACATATCGCAGATCTCCAACATATAAATCAAAGATTAATGGCCCTCTTGGAGTCAAAGATTCCAACAACTCCTCCACCACCACCAAAGGAAGACAACTGAGCATTGTTATGGGAAATCCCCTTGGCTTGTGCCAAGCTTGGGGGAGTTGCCCCGGTATCGTATCACCATCACATCTTTTGCCTTTACCTTTGTTTTAGTTTTCCTTTTTCAGTTTTCTCTTTCTCTAGTAGTTTAAAAGTCTTAGTGTTTTAGTCTTGAGTTTTGCTTTGTGTCACCCCCGATGTATTATTGCTCGTGAGCCTTATAATAAAGAGTGTCTCAGTTGAAGGGCTTTGCCTCTTGCCATGATCAAAAGAGTAAGAATAGAACAAAAGCATGAAAGATCATGTAATGATCTTATGGGAAGTGATGGCTTGACATATAAAAAGAATAAGGATTGAAACTTATTGAGGGTAGGAAAACGTAGACCTTGGTCATTGTTGCAATTAATAGGAAGTGAAAAGGAAGGAGAGGTTCACATATAAATATATCATCTCTGACACCATCTATGATTGTGCACACTCACTAAATTATTACATGCCTAGAAGTAGATGTTGGACAAGGAAGACAACATAATGAATTGTGTTTGCTTGGCTCTGAACAATGTTTTATGATTAGAGATCCCTTAGCATGTGATGATTACTTCCATCCCATATTAGCCAAAACCTCCCGCACCAAGTAGAGATACTACTTGTGCATCCATAAACCTTCAAACCAGTTTTGCCATGAGTGTCCACCATACCTACCTATGATTTGAATAAGATCCCTCAAGTAAGTTGTCATCGGTGCAAGCAATAAAAATTGCTCTCTAATATATATGATCTATTAGTGTGTGGAAAATAAGCTTTATACGAACCTGTGATGAGGAAGACATAAAAGCGACAGACTGCATAATAATGTTCTTTATCACAAGAGGCAATATAAAGTGACGTTCCTCCGCACTAAGAGGACACGCATCCAAACCTCAAAAGCGCATGACAACCTCTGCTTCCCTCTGCGAAGGGCCTATCTTGTGCCTTTACTTTTTGCCCTTGAAAGAGTCATGGTGATCTTCACCAATTCCTTATTTTGCCTTTATCTTGGCTAATGTCATATGCTTGGGAAAGATCTATATTCATATGTCAACTTGGAGGTAGGCATTCATGAACTATTATTGTTGACATTACCCTTGAGGTAAGCAGTTGGGAGGCAAACCTGTAAGCCCCTATCTTTCTCTGTGTCCAGCTGAAACTTTGATCTCATGAGTACCACGTGAGTTGTAGCAATTGCAGAGAACAAAAGAATGATTGAGTATGTGGATTTGCTTTACAAGCTCTTATTTGACTCTTTCTGATGTTGTCATAAATTGCAATTGCTTCAATGACTAAAGGATATCGATTGTTACTTCTCGGCAAGGTTCTTGACCCATGCTTTACTTTGTGAAGGAATTATCACTTTAGCATGAGAGATTATATGTTGGTATTGCTGTTCTGATCTTGATCATGATGCATGCATGTTCGTATCTTGTTTTGTCGACTCCTCTGTCCCTAAACATGTGGACATATTTATTGAGCTAGGCTTTCGCTTGAGGACAAGCGAGGTCTAAGCTTGGGGGAGTTGATACGTCCATTTTGCATCATGTTTTCATGCGATATTTATGGCTTCTTTGGCTGTTATTTCACTTCACGGTACAATTCTTATGCCTTTTCTCTCTTATTTTGCAAGGTTTACATGAAGAGGGAGAATGCCGGCAACTAGAATTCTGGCCTGAAAGTGGAGCAAAGTTGAGATACCTATTCTGCGCAACTTCAAACGCCGTAAAAATCAACGAGGATTTTTTTCCGGATTTATAAAAAATACTGGGCCGAAGAAGTGCCAGAGGGGCGCCAGGGGTTGGCCACAAGCCTGCATGGCGCAACCACCCCCTAGGTCGCGCCATGAGGGCTTGTGGGCAGCCTGCTGGCCCACTTTCCACCCTCTTTTGCTATATGAAGGGTTTCGTCCAGAAAAAAAATCAAGGAGGAGCTTTTTCGTGGATTCTCCGCCGCCACGAGCCGGAACTTGAGCAGAACCAATCTAGAGCTCCGACAGGATAATCCTGCCTGGGAAACTTCCCTACCGGAGGGGGAAATCATCGCCATCGTCATCACCAACACTCCTCTCTTCGGAGAGGACTCGTCACCATCAACATCTTCATCAGCACCATCTCATCTCCAAACCCTAGTTCATCACTTGTAACCAATCTCAGTCTCGCGACTCCGATTGGTACTTGTAAGGTTGCTAGTAGTGTTGATTACTCTTTATAGTTGATGCTAGTTGGATTACTTGGTGGAATAGTTTATGTTCAGATCCTCGACGCTACTCATTACCTCCCTGGTCATGAATATGATTATGCTTTGTGAGTAGTTACTTTTGTTCCTGAGGACATGGGATAAGTCATGCTAATAGTAGTCATGCTAATTTGGTATTCGTTCGGTATTTTGATATGTTGTATGTTGTTTTTCCTCTAGTGGTGTTATGTGAACGTCTACTACATAACACTTCACCATTATTTGGGCCTAGAGGAAGGCATTGGGAAGTAGTAAGTAGATGATGGGTTGCAAGAGTGACAGAAGCTTAAACCCTAGTTTATGCGTTGCTTCGTAAGGGGCTGATTTGGATCCACTAGTTTAATGCTATGGTTAGACTTTGTTTTAATTCTTCTTTCATAGTTGCGGATGCTTGCGAGAGGGGTTAATCATAAGTGGGATGCTTGTACAAGTAAGGGCAGTACCCAAGCACCGGTCCACCCACATATCAAACTATCAAAGTAACGAACGTGAATCATATGAACATGATAAACTAGCATGACAGAAATTCCCATGTGTCCTCGGGAGCGTTTTTCCTCCTATAAGACTTTGTCCAGGCTTGTCCCTTGCTACAAAAGGGATTGGGCCACTTTGCTGCACCGTTGCTACTTTTATTACTTGTTGCTCGCTACGAATCATCTCACCACAAAATCACTTGTTACCGACAATTTCAGTGCGTGCAGATTTTACCTTGCTGAAAACCACTTGTCAGATCCTTCTTCTCCTCGTTGGGTTCGACACTCTTACTTATCGAAAGGACTACGATTGATCCCCTATACTTGTGGGTCATGGGCAGACCAGCCCCTAGTGTTCTCGAAAGCCGGCCCCAATAGGGCCCATGCGCCCAAGGGTAGGTGGGAGGAGGTGCCTTGGTGGAGGAGGAGTCCTCCCTAAGGTGTCCATCTCCCTTGTGGGAGGTGGACTACTCCCTAGGTTCGGCCGACCCACCCTCGTTGGAGGAGGGGCCAAGGCTGAGCCCTACCTACCCCTTCCTCCTATAAATAGAGAGGAAGAGGGAGCAAGCCAACACACAATTGCTTGGCGGCGCCCTACCTCTCTCTCTCATAGTAATTCTCCACCATAACGATCGCGACTGCGCTTGGCGAAGCCCTACTGAAATTGCACCACCACCAGCATCACAACGCCGTCGTGCTACCGGAGTACCCAACCTCTACTTCACCATTTCTCGCTGAATCAAGGAGGTGAAGGCGTCATCAAGCTGTATGTGTGCTAAACGCGAAGGTATCGTCCGTTCGGCGCTTGATCGGGAGTTCGTGGGACGGATCGTGATTGGATCACGACGATGTTCCATTACATCAACTGCATTCTTTAACGCTTTTGCTTAGCGACCTACAAGGGTATGTATATGCAATCTCTCGTCCCATAGATGTTCATCTCCTAGATTGATCTTGGTTGTGCGTAGGAATTTTTTTTCCATGCAATGTTCCCCAACAACTGAGGCATCCTAGCCACTTATCGGCGTATCCCTCGCCTGTTTGCTTGTCCCAAGAAGAAGACACATATTCACAATTACATGCGGTGCTGTTTGCTACTTCTTGAGCTTGCGTTGGTTTTCCGTTGAAGAGGAAAGGGTGATGCATCAAAGTAGATATGTATTTCCCTCAATTTTTGAGAACCAAGGTATCAATCCAGTAGGAGGAACAAGCAAGGCCCCAATCTTAGCACCTACACAAACAATCAAACACTTGCACCCAACGCCTAAAAAGGGTTGTCAATCCTTCATGGTTATTTGCAAGGATGAGATCTGATAGAGATAGATATAAAGGATTGCTAGAACAAAAAGTAAAACAAAAGTAAATAAATGGAAGCAATATATTTTTTGTATTTTTGGTTTATAGATCTAAAAGTATAATATGGAAAATAGACCCAGGGCCATAGGTTTCACTAGAGGCTTCTCTCATGAAGGAAAATAATACGATGCGTGAACAAATTACTCTCGAGCAATTGATAGAAAAGCGAATAAATATGAAGATATCCAAGGCAATGATTATGCATATAGGCATCACGTCCGTGTCAAGTAGACTGAAACGATTCTGCATCTACTACTATTACTCCACACAACTACCGACTCTTGCCTGCATCTAGAGTATTAAGTTCATGAAGTACAGAGTAACGCATTAGGTAAGATGACATGATGTAGAGGGATAAACTCAAGCAATATGATGAAAACCCCATCTTTTTATCCTCGGTGGCAACAATGGAATTACATGCCTCGCTACCCTTACTTTGTCACTGGGTCAGGACACCGCAAGATTGAACCCAAAACTAAGCACTTCTCCCATTACAAGAATTACGAATCAAGTTGGCCAAACCAAACCAATAACTCAAGGAGACTTGCTATGATATGAAATCATGCATATAAGAATTCAGAGAAGATTCAAATAATATTCAAAGATAATCTAAACATAAACCCACAACTCATCGGATCTCGACAAACGAACCACGAAAGAGTATTACATCGGATAGATCTCCATGAAGATCATGAAGAACATAGTATTGAAGAACAAAGAGAGACAAGAAGCCATCTAGCTACTACCTATGGACACGTAGGTCTGGTGAACTATTCACGCATCATCGGAGGGGCAATGGAGTTGATGTAGATGCCCTCCGTGATCGATTCCCTCTCCGGTAGATTACCGGAAAAGACTCTCTGATTGGAACTCACGGGAACAGAGGCTCCCAACGGCGGAAAAGTATGTTTTGGTCTCGTTCTGATAATTGGGGAATATTTGGGAATTTATTGGCCAAGGATTAGAGTTAGCAGAGATGGAGGGACCCACAGGCAAGGGGGCGCCCCCCTAGGGCGCACCCCGAAGGCTTGTCGTCCTTCTCCAAGTCTTGTAGGTTTCTTGTGGTCCAAGAAAAATCATTCCGGAGATTTTATTCCATTTGGACTCCGTTTAATATTCCTAATCTGCAATACTCAAAAACAAGGAAAAACAAAAAGTGGCACTAGGCTCTAGATTAACAGGTTAGTCCCAAAAATAATATAAAATAGCATATTAATGCATATAAAACATCCAAAATAGATAATATAATAGCATGGAACAATAAAAAATTATAGATACGTTGGAGACGTATCAAGCATCACCAAGCTTAATTCCTGCTCGTCCTCGAGTAGGTAAATGATAAAAACAGAATGTTTGATATGGAATGCTACCTAACATATTTATCCATGTAATATTCTTTATTGTGGAATGAATATTCAGTTCCATAAGATTCAAAACAAAAGTCCAATATTGACATGAAAACAATAATACTTCAAGCATACTAACAAGGCAATTGTATCCTTTCAAAATAAAATGGTCTTCGAAAGTTATCCCTACAAAATTATATGGTCTGGATATGCTCCATCTTCCCCACACAAAGTATCTAAATCATGCACAACCCCGATGAAAGTCAAGCAATTGTTTCACACTTTTTATGTTCTCAAACCTTTTCAACTCTCACACAATACATGAGTGTGAGCCATGGATATAGCACTGTAGGTGAAATAGAATATGGTGGAGGTTGGAAAAATAAAGAGGAGAAGATAGTCTCACATCAACTAGGCGTATCAACGGGCTATAGAGATTCCCATCAATAGATATCAATGTGAGTGACTAGGGATTGCCATGCAATAAATGCACTAGAGTTATAAGTGTATGAAAGCTCAAAAAGGAAACTAAGTGGTTGTGCAAAAGATGAAATTCCACTAGTTATACTAAAGTGACAAAATAGGAGACCCTCTATGAAGAACATGGTGTTAGTTTGAAGCACAAGTGTGGAAAAAGATAGTAGCATTGTCCCTTGTCTCTTTCTCTCATTGTTTTGGTGGGCATCTTTGGCCTCTTTTTTATGGGCTTCGCTCGCCTCTTTTATTTTTTGTAAAGTCTGGAGACTCATCCCCACTTGTGAGGGAATCATAGCTTCCATCCTCCTTTTCTCACATGGGACAATGCTCTAATAATGCAAATCATCACACTTTTATTTACTTAGAACTCAAAAAGTAAAACTCAATATCTAGAATAAAATACGACTCTATAAGAAATATGGAAGTGATGGTGCATTTCATAAAAAAACGGGATGGTGGTTTTGCATCGCAATATATCTCGGAATGGCTATGTGATACGTCTCCAACGTATCTATAATTTTTTATGGTTTCATGCTATTATCTTGTCAAACTTTGGATGTTTTGTATGCCTTTTATATATTTTTTGGGAATAACTTATTAACTCAGTGCCAAGCGCCAGTTCCTGTTTTTTTTCCATGTTTTTGACCCCTTTGAGAGGAGATATTGAAACGGAGTCCAAACGGAAGAAAATCCCCGAAAAGATTTTTTTTGGAACGGAAGAAGATCGGGGAACTTGGGAGCCAAGCCAGAAGATCCCCAGGGGCCCCACAAGCCCCCACCCCGCGGCCAGGGGGGCCGCGCCATCCAGTCTTGTGGGCCCCCTGGAGATCCCCTGACCTAGGTCTTTCGCCTATATAATCCCAAAAATTCCAGAAAAAATCAAGAGATCATCGCAATCGCTTTTTCGCCGCCGCAAGCTTCTCTCTCCGCAAGATCCCATCTGGGGCACGTCCTGGTTCCCTGCCGGAGGGGGGATTCGGACACGGAGGGCTTCTCCATCAACACCATGACCTCTCTGATGATGCGTGAGTAGTTCACCATAGACCTACGGGTCCATAGCTAGTAACTAGATGGCTTCTTCTCTCTCTTGGATCTTCAATACAAAGTTCTCCATGATCTTCATGGAGATCTATCTGATGTAATCTTCTTTTGCGGTGTGTTTGTCGAGATCCGATGAATTGTGGATTTATGATCAGATTATCTATGAATCTTATTTGAGTTTCTTTTGATCTCTCTTATGCATGATTTCATATCCTTGTAATTCTCTTCGACTTGTGGGTTTTGTCTGGCCAACTAGATCTATGATTCTTGCAATGGGAGAAGTGCTTGGTTTTGGGTTCATACCGTGCGGTAACCTCACCCACTGACAGAAGGGGTAGCAAGGCACGCATCATGTTGTTGCCATCAAGGGTAAAAAGATGGGGTTTTCATCATTGGTTTGAGATTATCCCTCTACATCATGTCATCTTGCTTAAAGCGTTACTCTGTTCGTCATGAACTCAATACACTAGATGCATGCTGGATAGCGGTCGATGTGTGGAGTAATAGTAGTAGATGCAGAAAGTATCGGTCTACTTGTCTCGGACGTGCTGCCTATATGCATGATCATTTCCTTAGATATTGTCATGACTTTGCGCAGTTCTATGAATTGCTCGACAGTAATTTGTTCACCCACCGTAATACTTGCTATTTTTAGAGAAGCCTCTAGTGAACACTATGGCCCCCAGGGTCTACTTCACACCATATTTTCAGCCTTACATTTTTTACTTCGTTGCACTTTCAGCCTTCAGATCTCACTTTGCAAACAATCTTGAAGGGATTGACAACCCCTTTGAAGCGTTGGGTGCAAGCTTGTTTGTGTTTGTGCAGGTACTCTGGACTTGATGAGACCCTCCTTCTAGATCGATACCTTGGTTCTCAAACTGAGGGAAATACTTACTGCTCCTGTGCTGCATCACCCTTTCCTCTTCAAGGGAAGAACCAATGCAAGCCCAGCCTTTGTCAACGTGTCAACTTCTGGCGCTGTTGTCTGTGGGATAGCGCTACGAAAATGCCAAAATAGGTAGGAATGATGACTGTTTTGAGGAAAGTATATGGTGGCTGTTTTAAGGAAGGTGGGTTTAATGTACCGGCGAAAGTTGCGCGGTACTAGGGAGGCTAGCAAAGGTGGAAGGCTGAGAGTGTGTATAATCCATGAACTCAACATTAGTCATAAAGAACTCACATACTGATTGCAAAATCCTATTAGTTATCGAAGCAAAGTATTAGATGCATCCTCCTAGGGGAAGGGTTGGTAGGAGTTAACCATCGCGCGATCCCGACTTCCACACAAAGGTTGTCAATCATTAAACAAACAAAGCTCCGAATTCATCCCATAACGGTTCACCATACATGGATGCTACGGGAATCACAAGCTTTAACACAAGTATTTCTTCCAATTCACAATTACTTACTAGCATGACTCTCATATTACCATCTTGATATCTCAAAACTATATGCAAGGAATCAATCTTCTCATTATATTCAATGCACTTAATATGAATGTTTTTATTATATCCCTCTTGTATGCCCATTATATTAGGACTAAATTCATAACCAAAACCAATTAACATACTATTTAAAGAGACTTCCAAAATAATATTAGTGAGGTACGAGAGTTTAATAATTTCTATAAAATAAAACTCCACAGCATGTCTCTCTCAAAATATTTGTTCAGCAAGGATTATTGTGGCAAACTAAAAAGTAAACACTCATATCATACAAGACGCTCCAAGTAAAACACATATCATGTGGTGAATAAAAATATAGCCTCAAGTAAATTTACCGCTCGATTGAAGACGAAAGAGGGGATGCCTTCCACGGCATCCCCAAGCTTAGGCTCTTTGGTATACTTGAATATGGATTGGGATGCCTTGGGAATCCCCAAGCTTAGGCTCTTGCCACTCCTTATTCCATAGTCCATCAAATCTTTACCCAAAACTTGAAAACTTCACAACACAAAACTGATGAGATCCGTTAGTATAAGAAAAATATACCACCACTTTAGGTATTGTTGTGAACTCATTATTTATTTATATGGGTGTAATATTTACTGTATTCCAACTTCTCTATGGTTCATACCCACCGATACAACCCATAGGTTCATCAAAATAAGTAAACAACACAAAGAAAACAGAATCTGTCAAATACAGAACAGTCTGTAGCAATCTATATACTTCGAATACTTTTGTAACTCCAATTTTTTGAGCAGTTGGGAAAATCACGGAAATTTGTATATCAATCTTGTTTAAAAATTTCAGATCAAAATCACGTTCCAATGAATTTACGAAATTTCTGGACTAAGAGCAAAAGTTTTTTGTTTTTCAGCAAAATCAACTTGCAAACACCGTAGACCATACAAAGGTCTTACTTGGCCCAAACACTAACTAAAACAATAATTTTTTTTATTACAGAGGTAATAATGTGTGCAGCACTCTAAAACAAAAGCAAAAAAAAAAAGCATAAAAATAAAATTGGGTTGCCTCCCAACAAGCGCTATTGTTTATCGCCCCTAGCTAGGCATGCTGATTTCTATGATGCTCGCATAAAAAGTAGTAATTTAGATATGCAAAAAAAACATCATTAATAGCATCAAAAACACATTTTAGTCTAACCCACTTCCTATGCATAGGGATTTTGTGAGCAAACAATTTATGGGAAAAAGAATCAACTAACATAGGAAGGCAAAACAAGCATAACTTCAAAACTTTAAACACATAGAGAGGAAACTTGGTATTATTAGAATCCCTACAAGCATATGTTCCTCCCTCATAATAAATTTCAACAGCATCATGAAGGAATTCAACAATATAACTATCATATAAAATTTTATCTTCATGGTCCACATGCATGGAAAGTTGACACTCTTCCAAAATAGTGGGATTATCATTAACTAAAGTCATGACCTCTGCAAACCCACTTCTATCAAAAGTTCGATAAGATTGAACACTCTCCAAACCAGTGGGATCAATAATGCCTAAAGTTGATACTCTTCCAAACCCAGTTTCAATATAATAATCATCAAGAGTATTAAATTTATTATCAAGATCATAAGAAGCATTATCACCCCAATCATGATCATTGCAATAAGTAGTGGTCATGGAAAACTCATAAAATACAGCATCCCCAATCTTGTGGGTTTGCATATCATTAACATAATTGACATTAATAGAGTTTAAAGTAACATAATTGTAATCATACTTTTCAATCAAGGAGCTATCATGAATCACTTTATAAATTTCTTCTTACAACACTTCATCAAAATTTTCAGATTCATGATTTTCAAACGAAACTTCACAGAGATAATCAAGTGCACTCAACTCACCTGCAATTGGTTCATCATAATGTGGCCTTTTGAAAATATTAGCAAGTGGATGAGGATCCATATCAATATATTTTTAGCAAGCGAAGATGCAAGAAAATAAAAGGCACATGGCAACACAAGCAAAGAGGCAAACAAAATAGAGGGGAAATAAAACGGTAAATTTTGTTGAAGTGGGGGAGAGGAAAACGACAGGCAAACGACAAATAACTAAATGCAAGAGATGAGTTTGTGATGGGTACTTGGTAGGCTTGATCTTCCTATGTATCCTCCCCGACAACGGGGCCACAAATCCTTCTTGCTACTTCTTGAGCTTGTGTTGGTTTTCCTTGAAGAGGAAAGGGTGATGCAGCAAAGTAGATAAGTATTTCCCTCAGTTTGCTGAGAACCAAGGTATCAATCCAGTAGGAGGAACAAGCAAGGCCCCAATATTAGCACCTACACAAACAATCAAACACTTGCACCCAACGCTAAAAACGGGTTGTCAATCCCTTCACGGTTATTTGCAAGGATGAGATCTAATAGAGAAAGATATAAAAGATTGCTAGAACTAAAAGTAAAAGAAAAGTGAATAAATGGCAGCAATATATTTTTGGTATTTTTGGTTTATAGATATGAAAGTATAATATGGAACATAGACCCCGGGGCCATGGGTTCCACTAGAGGCTTCTCTCATGAAGGAAAATAATACGATGGGTGAACGAACTAGTGTCGAGCAATTGATAGAAAAGTGAATAATTATGAAGATATCCAAGGCAATGATTATGCATATAGGCATCACTTCTATGTCAATTAGACCGAAATGATTCTGCATCTACTACTATTACTCCACACATCAACCGACTCCTGCCTGCATCTAGAGTATGAAGTTTATGAAGAACAGAGTAACACGTAAGATAAGATGACATGATGTAGAGGGATAAACTCAAGCAATATGATGAAACCCCATCTTTTTATCCTCGATGGCAACAATGCAATACGTGCCTCGCTACCCCTACTTTGTCACTAGGTAAGGACACCGGAAGATTGTCCCCAAAACTAAGCACTTCTCCCATTGCAAGAATTACTAATCTAGTTGGCCAAACCAAACCAATAACTCGAAGAGACTTGCTAAGATATGAAATCATGTATATAAGAATTCAGAGGAGAATCAAATAATACTCATAGATAATCTGAACATAAACCCACAATTCATCGGATCTCGACAAACACACCGCAAAAGAGTATTACATCGGATAGATCTCCATGAAGATCATGAAGATCATGTTATTGAAGAACAAAGAGGGAGAAGAAGCTATCTAGCTACTAGCTATGTACCCATAGGTTTATGGTGAAATACTCATGCATCATCGGAGGGGCAATGGAGTTGATGTAGATGCCCTCCGTTATCGATTCCCTCTCCGGCAGATTAGTGGAAAAGGCTCCCAGATTGGATCTCACGGGAACAGAGGCTCCCGGCGGCGGAAAAGTATTTTTGGTCTCGTTCTGGTAATGTGGGAATATTTGGGAATTTATAGGCCAAGGATTAGGGTTAGGAGAGCTGTAGGGGGCCCACAAGCCAGGGGGGCGCGACCCCCTTGGGCGCGCCATGCAGGCTTGTCGTCTCCTGGCAGGTCTCCTCCCCCCTTCTCGAAGTGTGGGAGGTTTCTTCTGGTCCAAGAAAAGTCATTCCGGAGATTTTATTCCATTTGGACTCCATTTAATATTCCTTATCTGCAATACTCAAAATAAGGAAAAAACAGAAACTGGCACTAGGCTCTAGATTAATAGGTTAGTCCCAAAAATAATATAAAATAGAATATTAATGCGTATAAAACATCCAAACAGATAATATAATAGCATGGAACAATAAAAAATTATAGATACGTTAGAGACATATCACTTTCATATCTGTCAACAAGCAAAGCCCGAGCGCACAGCTATTCCAGGTCCACTAACACCCGTGCCCATTCCTTCGACTCCTTGGGAAATGATCACTATATATTTTGTGGATGGTCTTCCGCAATCAGGTCGATTCAATTGCCTCAGTGTCATCATTGACAAAGCCGACGAAGTTTGTGCATTCCTTGCCACTGGCCCACCCTTACACAACATCCAAGGTGGCACTCCTTTATATGAACCAAGTTTACAAGTGGCACGGTTTACCAGGGGCCATCATCTCAAATCGAGATCCAGACTTCACCAGCCATTGCTTGGAGGAGTTGTTCAAGCATGCTAGCTCGGAGTTGCAGTTGAACACAACTAATCATCCAAAAACGGACGAACAAACTGAGCAAGTTAAGCAATGTCTAGAGACCTACCTATGCTGCTTCATGCACTCTTGCCCTCGGTGATGGAGTTATTGGATACCTTTAGCACAATTATGGTACAACTCCACCCACCATTCACCAATTGGTATGTCTCCCTTCAAAGCTCTGTACGATAACGAACCCAGGCACTGGGGTATTACCAGCTCTTCACCATGCTCGGTCCTAGCTCTGCAAAATTGGCTCCAGGAATGCAATGTGATCCAAGACCAGCTGCAGCAACATTTGAACCTTGCACGCCAATTCATGAAGACAGAAGCAGACAAGAAGCGGTCGTGGCGACAATTTGAGGTGGGAGATAGGGTATTTATCAAGCTCCAACCATACATTCAGACTACGGTTGCCCCGCGTGCAAACCACAAGATGACCTTCAGGTTCTTCAGGCCTTTTTCCATCATTGCCAAGATCAATGACGCGGTGTACAAGCTCCAACGCCCACCCAATGCTACCATCGACCCCTGTCTTTGATGTCTTGTTACTACGTCCTGCTCTCCTTCCAGGTACGGAAGTAACACCTTCTCTACTCATTGATGTGGACATGTTAGCTGTACTAATCGAAATCCTACAAACTCACTAGCGCAAGAGCTCGGGTGCAATGACTGAACATGTGAAGGTCCGCTGGTCGAGGAGCGACACCATCAATGCCACCTGGGAGGAGAAGCCATCACTCTAGACACAATTTCCTCATGCACAGGCTTGGGGTCAAGCCTCATCGCAAGGAGGGGGTATGTTAGCGACCCTGACATGCCGGTCCGACCCAACGACACCGCGGGACAAGAAGAGCGTCCACAACACACACCCAAGCCCAACACCAGAGTTAACGGGCCTGAGTGAACCCAATGAATCTCAACCGCGCTCGTCTAGTTAAGACCCCGTCATAGGAGGAAGAGGTATCCGGGCAAGGATCACGGCTAGCTAGGTGATGACATCTGTTCCTTCCCCTCTTGATTCCCCTTTCGCTCAGTCGTGTAATCGAATTGTAATCGTGATTGCTACCTAAATTTGTGAGGCATAGCTACTAAATCTAGAGATACCTAGTGAGTACCTAAAAAGTTGAAACTCTTTTAAACAGAGTGTTCGGCTTCCATCTAGCTCCAACTTCAAGAATGAAAATTTTGTTGGAAAGGATATATCAGATTGGATGAGTGGGCAGAGACGAAGGGGTATCCACTTACTCATGAGAGTGGTGGGTAATTTCCTGCCAACTCCATCTTCTTTACTTTTCTGAAGTGCCTCCTAAAAAGCTTCATAAAAAAGATGAAATTGTACCCTGGATTCTAGTTTTTTTGTGGAGCGGCGAGTAGTGGAGCTACCTCATTTGGCTTAGGTTTCCTAGAGCAGAGTTGAATTTTCAAGAACGGAGTAGTCCCAAGCAGACCCTAATACACGAGGAGAGTACTCATGCTTCCCTCGTGATGAGCTATGTGGCCTAACCCACTAGCACATGCCTATGAATACAACCCACGAGGCACCCAAGCGAAGTGCTCTCCGTCGGTTGTTAAAGTGTGTACACTCGGATGCTCTTCTCTTGAGTGACGAAAATGCCTCTAGTCGGTCTTCCATGATCATTACAGAAGGCATCATTTACAATCTCAATAATGCATTTAAGACAGTCTGATACCCAACGTTGAATATCTAGTTAACTATGAGTCCCTTTAGTAATATGGTAAATGAGGATAGGAGATTTTTGCCTTTTTTTCTCAGAGGTTACCCTGAGTTATCGAACCCACGAGAGGAAGCATAATTTTAAGACAAGGGTCTCTAAAATGCTTCGGAAGAGAATTAAATTACAGTTTTTTGGCCGGATCACAATCAATTTGCATACTTAAACTCTTACAAATAAAAACAGGTATGGGTATGAGGACTTGTTCTTACAACCATATATTTGTGAACGGGTCATCATGATATTCGTTGGTGCTCTTGAAGTTAGCATCGAGATGTGGTTCCTACGTCTTGAAGTGGGAGATGTACCCAAATTACATCCTGATCAATTCACATCATGCATCAAGAGTAAGTTGTCAAGCTAAAGTCCCTATCCAGTATCATCACATAGCCTATACCATGTCAACGCCTTATCCCTCAAAGATAAGGGAAAGACCTTATTCTTGACCTGATCCTCGGGAAAACCTGCAAGCTTAAATAAACCACAAACTTCATCTACATAGATTAGATGCAAGTGTGGATGTGATGTTCCATCTCCTGTAAAAGGATTAGCCAGCAGCTTCTTAAGCATACCCGAAGGAAATTCATAGCAAATATTTTCAGTAGGTGCAAAAGGTTGAGGAGCAACTATTTGTGCTTCCGTTCAAGGTTAATATACCCCGAACAAGCCCCTCAAAGGATTAGTTTCCATAGTGACAAGTCACAATAAATTTCAGCACACTATATAAATGTTTCCTTACAAATTTCCACTTACCAAAGGCGCTTCACTCCCCGGCAACGGCGCCAGAAAATAGTCTTGATGACCCACAAGTAACAAAAATAACAACGGTGCAGCAAAGTGGCCCAATACCTTTTGTAGCAAGGTACAAGCCTGGACAAAGTCATATAGGAGGTAAAACGCTCCCGAGGACACATGGGAATTTCTGTCAAGCAAGTTTTCATCAAGTTCATATGATTCGCGTTTGCAACTTTGATAGTTTAATATGTGGGTGGACCGGCGCTCGGGTACTGACCTTACTTGGACAAACATCCCACTTATGATTAAACCCTCTTGCAAGAATCCGCAAATACGAAAGAAGAATTAAGACAAAGTCTAACCATAGCATTAAACTAGTGGATCCAAATCAGCCCCTTACGAAGAAACGCATAAACTAGGGTTTAAGCTTCTGTCACTCTAGCAACCCATCATCTACTTACTACTTCCCAATGCCTTCCTCTAGGTCCAAATAATGGTGAAGTGTTATGTAGTCGACGTTCACATAACACCACTAGAGGAAAAGCAACATACAACACATCAAATTATCGAACGAATACCAAATTCACATGACTACTTATAGCATGACTTACCCGATGTCCTCATGAACAAAAGTAACTACTCACAAAGCATAACCATATTCATGACCAGAGAGGTAATGAATAGCATCAAAGATCTAAACATATAATCTTCCACCAAGAAATCCAACTAGCATCAACTACAAAGAGTAATTAACACTACTAGCAACCTTACAGGTACCAATGGGAGTCACGAGACGGAGATTGGTTACAAGAGATGAACTAGGGTTTGGAGATGAGATGGTGCTGATGAAGATGTTGATGGTGATGAGTCCCCTCCGATGAGAGGAGTGTTGGTGATGACGATGGCGACGATTTCCCCCTCCGGGAGGGAAGTTTCCCCGACAGGATCGTCGTGCCGCAGCTCTAGATTGGTTATGCTCAAGTTCCGCCTCGTGGCGGCGGGGAATCCTCCGAAAAGCCTCCTTCAATTTTTTTCCGGAACGAAACCATTCTTGTAGCAAAAGAGGGGGGCTAGAGGGCCAAGTGGGAGCCCGCTGGCTCCCCTGTGGTATTTCTTCGGCCCAGTATTTTTTATAAATCCCAAAAAAAATCCTCGTTGATTTTCATGGCTTTTGGAGTTGCGTAGAATAGGTATCTCAAACTTGCTCCTTTTTCAGGCCAGAATTCCAACTGCCGTCATTCTCCCTCTTTATGTAAACCTTGCAAAATATGAGAGAAAAGGCATAAGTATTGTACCGTGAAGTGTAATAATAGCCCAAAAAGTGATAAATATCAAAATGAAAGCATGATGCAAAATGGACGTATCAACTCCCCCAAGCTTAGACCTCGCTTGTCCTCAAGCGAAAGCCGAGATCAATTAGTATGCCCACATGTTTAGGGAGAGAGGTGTCGACAAAACAAGATACGGACATGCAGGCATCATGATCATAGTTAGAACAACAATACCAACATATAATCTCTCATGCTAAAGTGATAATTCCTTCACAGAGTAAAGTATGGATAAGGAACCTTAGCGAGAATTAACAACCGATAGCCTTTAGTCATTGAAGCAATTTCAATTTATCACAACGTCGGAAAGAGTCAAATAACAGCTTGTAAAGCAAATCCACATACTAAATCATCCGTTTGTCTTCTACAATTGCTACAACTCACGTGGTACTCATGAGATCAAAGTTTTAGTCGGACACTGAGAAAGATAGGGGCTTATAGTTTTGCCTCCCAACTATTTACCTCAAGGGTAATGTCAACAATAATAAATCATGAATACTTACCTCCAAGTTGACATATGAATATAGATCTTTCCCTCGCATATGACGTTAGCCAAGATAAAGGTGAAATAAGGAATTGGTGTAGATCACCATGACTCTTTGAAGGGAAAAAAGTAAAGGTACAAGATAGGCCCTTCGCAGAGGGAAGCAGAGGTTGTCATGCGCTTTTGAGGTTTTGATGTGTGTCCTCTAAGTGTGAAGGAACGTCACTTTATATTGCCTGCTGTGATAAAGAATTTTATTATGCAGTCTGTTGCTTTTATGTCTTCCTCATCATAGGTTCGTACAAAGCTTATTTTCCACATACTAATAGATTATACATATTAGGGAGAAATTTTTATTGCTTGCACCGATGACAACTTACTTGAGGGATCTTATTCAATCCATAGGTAGGTATGGTGGACTCTCATGGCAAAACTGGGTTGAAGGTTTATGGATGCAGAAGTAGTATCTCTACTTGGTGCGGGAGTTTTGGCTAATATGAGTTGGAAGAAATTGTCACATGTTAAGGGATCTCTAGTCATATAACATTGTTCGGAACCAAGTAAACACAATTCATTATGTTGTCTTCCTTGTCCAACATCTACTTCTAAGCATGTAATAGTTTAGTGAGTGTTCACAATCATAGATGGTGTCCAAGATGATATATTTATATGTGAACCTCTCCTTCTTTATCACTTCCTATTAATTGCAACAATGACCAAGGTCTACGTTTTTCTACCCTCAACCAGTTTCAATCATCATTCCTTTTATATGTGAAGCCATCACTCCCCATAAGATCATTGCATGATCTTTTCATGCTTTTGTTCTTTTCTCATTCTTTTGTTCATGGCATGAGGCAAGGCCTTAACTAAGACACTCTTTATTATATGGCTCACGAGCTCGAATACATCGGGGGTGACACAAAGCAAAACTCAAGCCTAAAACACTAAGACCTTTAATTCTACTAGAGAAAGATAAAACCAGAAAGGAACAAACTAAAACAAAGGTAAAGGCAAAAGATGTGATGGTGATACGATACCGGGACAACTCCCCCAAGCTAGGCACAATCCAAGGGGATTGCGCATACCCGTGTTTAGTTGTCTTCCTTTGGAGGTGATGGTGGTGGAGTTGTTGCAGAGGTCTTGAACTTGTTTAATTTCCTCTTGTGCATAAAATTATGCTTCTTCAGATCATTAATTTGCTCTTCAAGCCTCAATACCCTTTGGCATAATTCCAGCTTACTCTCCTGCAAAAGACGAGAAGGGATAAACAAAATCTTAGGCTTCTTCCTTGAGTCAGGGAGGCTCTACTTCTTGAACTCCACATGCGTGTCTCCAAATTGAGATAGGGGAGCCTCCTCCTCATCGGAACTTGTTCCTTCCTTCCCCTTGGGCTCATAATCTTCTTCCTCATCAGTGGTCCAACCATAACGATCCAAGTCCCCATAGACTTTGGGATTAGCAAGGTAATCGGCCACATAGCTTTCCCCCTCTGAATCTTGAGAAGACATCTTGCCCTAAATCTGCGGCAGAAAATGGGCTCGAAACGAAAACAGAGGAAATTTGCGTTATACGAGGGTCAGACCTTTCGAGAGAATATATAATGATTCTTTTCCGACTAGAAGGAGTACTCGGCAAGAAAATGGAGTCCGGGAGGCACACGAGGTGGCCACAAGCCCCCCAGGCGCGGCCAGGGGGTGGCCCGCGCCTGGTAGGCTTGTCGCCTCCTCGTGCGCTTTCCGGACTTCTTCAAATTTTTCTATTTTTTCAAAAATTCCAAAACGGAGAAAAAATCCTACTCGAAAAGTTTTGGAGTCTGTTTACTTACCGAATTACATACCTCTTCATTTTCAGAGTCTGAAACAGGCTGATAAATATCCCTTATGTACTCCTCCGGAGTTATGGTATTGATAATATTGCTTTCAACATTTATGGGAGTACCTGAGATATAATGCTTGATTCTCTGCCCATTTACCACTCTCGGATAATTACCTTCCGTGTTGTTGATCTGGATAGCACTGGAAAGATATACTTCCTCAACAATGTAAGGACCTTCCCATTTAGAGAGAAGCTTGCCTGCAAAAAATCTTAAACGAGAATTATATAGCAAGAAATAATCACCTACATTGAACTCACATTTCTGTATCCTTTTATCATGCCACCTCTTAACCTTTTCTTTGAACAACTTGGCGTTCTCATATGCCTGAGTTCTCCACTCATCAAGTGACCTAATATCAAATAACCTCTTCTCACCAGCAAGTTTGAAATCAAAGTTGAGCTCTTTGATTGCCCAATAAGCCTTATGCTCTAGCTCAAGAGGTAAATGACATGCTTTACCGTACACCATTTTGTACGGAGACATGCCCATGGGATTCTTATAGGAAGTTCTATAAGCCCACAGTGCATCATCGAGCTTCTTAGACCAATTCTTTCTAGACCTATTGACAGTCTTTTGCAGAATCAGTTTAATCTCTCTATTGCTTAGCTCTACTTGACCACTGGACTGAGGGTGATAGGGAGACGCAATTCTATGGTTGACATCATACTTAGCAAGTGTTTTATGGAAAGCACCGTGAATGAAATGTGAACCACCGTCGGTCATCAGATATCTAGGGACTCCAAATCTCGGGAAAATAACTTCTTTAAGCATCCTGATACAGGTGTTGTGATCAGCACTAGTAGTAGGGATAGCTTCTACCCACTTAGTAAGATAATCAACAACAACTAGGATATGAGTATACCCGTTGGATTTTGGAAAAGGTCCCATATAATCAAAGCCCCAAACATCAAATGGTTCAATGACAAGTGAATAATTCATAGGCATTTCCTGATGTTTGCCGATATTACCTATTCTTTGGGATTCATCACAAGACAAGACAAACTTACGGGCATCCTTGAAAAGAGTGGGCCAATAGAAACCTGATTGCAATACCTTGTGTGCAGTTCTATCTCCCGCATGGTGTCCTCCGTAGGCCTCGAAGTGACATTTCTGTAGGATCTGTCTCTGTTCATGTTCAGGTACACAACGTCTAATAACACCATCTAATCCTTCCTTATAAAGGTGAGGATCATCCCAAAAGTAATATCTCAAACCAAAGAAGAATTTCTTCTTTTGCTCGTATGTGAAACTAGGTGGTATATATTTGGCAACGATATAGTTTGCATAATCAGCATACCACGATGTACTACGTAAAGTATTGATGACATTCAATTGCTCACCAGGAAAGCTATCATCAATAGGTTGTGGGTCATCAAGAATGTTCTCCAACCTAGAAAAGTTATCTGCTACGGGGTTATCAACACCCTTCTGTAATGACCAAACCTCGAAGGATTTGAGTCTCTGTGCTTTACTATGCTAGTCCCTGGATCGACTCGCTAGCACACACAGTATAGATGAAAACCAGATATAGCAAGTGCATCATTTATTACAACGTATGATCCAGAATTTATAAAATATAACAATATGCATAGCACTTAGCTAGCTTTATTTATCAAACAACGGAAAAGTAGCAGAATAATAACGATGAGTCCCATCATAGCCCACTGGCGACGTTGAGTGAAGACTCGCAACCCTAACGGTACCTTACTCCTCGTTTGAATATCCCGCAACATGATACGTTGCAGCCATATAGGTCAATACTTTGAATGTATTGGCAAGTTACACAGGAAAAGTAATATAACAGACCTACATGTATATGCATAGTATAACAAGAGAAAGGCTGATGGTTATTTTGCAGAAAGCTGATTTTATCCTCATAGCTACCTAATAGTCAAGTTTTAATTTATTTGCTACAATAACTCACATATGGTTGAATTGGCATCTCCAAATCCAACCTATTACCATTATTAAGTTTCCCACCAAGTTTTATTAAGTGTGTCATCTCTCAAGATCATCCAACAACTGTAATGGCCTAGCTGCTCAAAATTGTCCATAACCGGGGACACGGCTAATCATGATTAGTTTATACACTCTACAGAGGTTAGTACGCTGTACCCACTGGACCCAACCCGAAGATTGAGACGAAGTCTTTCAGAAGCAGTCACCTAGTCCCACAGGAGGCCCATCCCACCTATCATAGCTACATCAGCTGGCACATCCGGGTACGGTTTCCACGACTGATCAACTAAGCCAGAGCCCATAATAGCCAGTGGTCGCATAAGGAAGCTACTAGTCACTAAGTCTGTTTGATCTTTTTGAACCTGGGGGGCATCCACTTACATTTAGAGGGTTGATACCATGATGTTCTTGAAACCACCCAGCAATACCATATCCGCCCAGAGGTGAATTAAATCCTTAATTACTACTCAAATTTATTTTGTAGAAATCCTCACATAATCTCGATGAATACAAGAACCAATCCCCGTCTACATAGCATAGCAAAATTTTATCTAACACGATCTTCATGACAAGGGAATATAGCTCAATAGCATAGCAATAATAATATTCCTATACATGCATAATTTTCATAGTGTGATATAATACTACATGCGTAGAAAATAATAGGTAAAGGATGATCAACATGTAACTTGCCTTGATTCTGGTTCAGAAAGTCACACTCCTGACAATAATTTGTGTCGCACTCTGCACAATCTACAAGTTGCAAACAATCACACCAATCAATCACCACAATCACATAACACCAAATAAAACCATCGGCAATAAAACAACTTGTTTAAAACCCAAGCATAAATAGCATGGCAGCAGGTATAAAAGCATCTACATGCTGATACGATGACAACGGAAAAAGAATCAACTAAACCGGATGAACGGTTTGCAAAATATGGCCTCCGGTAGGTCTAAAATAAATCTGATTTAACGAAAAAATTAATTTTCGCAAAACTGAAAACTACTGGTTCTAACATGTTCTACTCATCAATAAGAGATCAAAGGAAAATTAATTTCCTGATTCGGAGTTACGAGTAAAAAGATAAACGCATTTCAAAATTATACCGAGAATCTGACAGAGCTAAAAACAGTTTAAAAACAGATTTTATTCGCCCAGAAGCTGTTCATCGGGGTTTGATGAATCGGATCGTGCGTGCGTTCTCACCACGAAGAGCAGGGAAAAACGGAACCGTCTCTGTGTGGCTCCTCCGATGATGCTTCTCCGGTGGCGGTCGGACGAACTCCGGCGATGTGCGCAAATTCCGGTGAACGGCTTCGCGAACTCCGGTGACGGCGGCTAACTCCGATGAAGATGAACGACTCCGGCGTGTTGTGCGGTGGTACTCCGGCGTGACGAGGTGCTGCTGCAGGGGATCGGCGAGATGAGGGTGAGGGGTGGACGGTGTTGCTGTGGTTCGGCGGATCGGGCGACAGAACGAATAATAAATTGGAGCAGTCTCGGTGTGATCTTTATTTCCTCGCGGTGGAGAATAGGGTTCCAGGTTGATGGGAGTCCGGCTCGGGATGCGCCCTGGAACGATCCTCTGGCCACCTGGAGCTGGGACCGGCTCGGTCCCTGGCGCACGCGCTGGTCCCTCGGGGTGAAACCTCCTGGCTGGCTCGGTGGGCACATGGGGTGCTGGCGCTGGGCACGTGGGGCTGCCTCGCTGGAAATCGTGCTGCTGGTGCCTATGCCTGGTGCTGGGACTGCTCGTGGGGCACATGGGAACTGGCTTGGTGGGGAGGGCTCTCGCCACCTGGGAGCTGCCTAGCTGCTCGGTCAACGCTAGCTGGGGCTCGTGGCCTCGCTAGCTAGGGCTGGGGTTGGTGGTGCGCTGGGGCTGGCCCCAGTGGCACCTGTTGCACCTTTTTTTAAAGAAAAAGAACAAATAGCCAGCAAAGAAAAAAAAACTATATATAAAAATTTATATTTTCTAGTTAAATATAATACCAGAGAATAACATATATATATACTAAAATACCTAAAAAAATATATACTAATATAAATATATACTACGATAGTAATATATAGATACACAAAATATATACATATAATATATCTCTAATATATACTATATATATACTATATCTATAGGAACCCTAGTTCCACCTAATGCAAATATTTTTAAAATAGCTTTTATGCAATAGGACGAACAACGAGCTTTTAAAAAACTCAACTAAAAATAATTTCGGACATTATAACATTTGCAAAACCAAATCGGACAACTTCAAATAACATTTTAAACATCATGGACTTTTTATTTCACACGGGAGAAGTCATATTATCTCCACTCCAATAAATTGCCCGCAGTCGCATAATGAATAGAATTTTCAAAAGAGCAAAATAATGCATAAAAATATGAGATGCATATGAATGATCTATTAACATCCGAATTTAAGAAAATTGGGATGTTACAAACCAACCCCCCTTAAGATGAATCTCGCCCTCGAGATTCGGGTTGGCTAGCAAATAGGTGTGGGTGATCCTGCTTGAGATCCTCCTCTCGTTCCCAAGTAGCCTCTTCTTCGGTATGATGATCCCACTGAACTTTGCATAAAACTGGTGCTCCCTCAACTGCTTCTTCAATTCCTCCAACTCTTGAGGAGGCATTCTGTATTAAATCAATAAGAAACTCAATATCTCTATCTGGTGGCATACCTGGCAACTCCTCCGGAAACACATCTGGATAATCCTTCACAACTAGCACCTCTTCCAGGCTACCCCCCTTAAGAGAGTTCACCTGCATTCTCTTATGCTGGTACTTACATACATATTTGATTCTCTTCCCTCCTAGTGCACTGAGAGAAATAGATCGACTAGCACAATCGATAACTCCTTCATATAATTGTAACCAGTCCATACCCAAAATAATATCCAGACCTGGTGACTTCAATATGATCAAATCTGTAGGGAACTCATGCTTCCCAATAGACAAGTTTAACTGATGACAACCAACACCTGCTATCATCTCAGCTCGTGGGGAACTCGCTCTAATAGGCATACTAAGGGTTTTGGTGGGCAAGAGTAGATGAGTAATAGATAGAATAGGTCTAAAGGAATATAGATATTCTACCCATATGCATATTATGATCAAGGTAATATATATGAGGCAACAAAACACCATAGCAATAACACAAACAAGCATAACAATAATCAAACATATCTATATATATAGTCGAATAATTCCGACAAGATCCTAGTTTAACAAACAAGCAAAATAACAATCAAGCAAGCAACCTAGTATCGCCATGCCACAAAGCGGGCATAATCAGATACGCTAACACGTTAATATCGCAAGTAAAACAAGATAAGTGGTGGTCTCAGCACTAGTTCCAACTTAAGCTGGTCAAGATACTAGAGTGGTTGTCTAATGAAAGAGTAAGATGTAGACAAAGATATAGAATAAATTTTCACTCCTATGGCTTTTCTAATCCATTTTCTAGGGCCACGACCTACAGTCAACGCATTGCTCTGATACCATCTGTAACGACCAAACCTCGAAGGATTTGAGTCTCTGTGCTTTACTATGCTAGTCCCGGGATCGACTCGCTAGCACACACAGTATAGATGAAAACCAGATATAGCAAGTGCATCATTTATTACAACGTATGATCCAGAATTTATAAAATATAACAATCTGCATAGCACTTAGCTAGCTTTATTCTATCAAACATCGGAAAAGTAGCAGAATAATAACGATGAGTCCCATCATAGCCCACTGGCGACGTTGAGTGAAGACTCGCGACCCTAACGGTACCTTACTCCTCGTCTGAATATCCCGCAACATTATACGTTGCAGCCATATAGGTCAATACTTTGAATGTATTGGCAAGTTACACAGGAAAAGTAATATAACAGACCTACATGTATATGCATAGTATAACAAGAGAAAGGTTGATGGTTATTTTGCACAAAGCTGATTTTATCCTCATAGCTACCTAATAGTCAAGTTTTAATTTATTTGCTACAATAACTCACATATGGTTGAATTGGCATCTCCAACTCCAATCTATTACCAATATTAAGTTTCCCACCAAGTTTTATTAAGTGTGTCATCTGTCAAGATCATCCAACAACTGTAATGGCCTAGCTACTCACAATTGTCCATAACCGGGGACACGGCTAATCATGATTAGTTTATACACTCTGCAAAGGTTAGTACGCTGTACCCACTGGACCCAACCCGAAGATTGAGACGAAGTCTTTCAGAAGCAGTCACCTAGTCCCACAGGAGGCCCATCCCACCTATCATAGCTACATCAGCTGGCACATCCGGGTACGGTTTCCACGACTGATCAACTAAGCCAGAGCCCATAATAGCCAGTGGTCGCATAAGGAAGCTACTAGTCACTAAGTCTGTTTGATCTTTTTGAACCTCGGCGGCATCCACTTACATTTAGAGGGTTGATACCATGATGTTCTTGAAACCACCCAGCAATACCATATCCGCCCAGAGGTGAATTAAATCCTTAATTACTACTCAAATTTATTTCGTAGAAATCCTGACATATTCTCAATGAATACAGGAACCAATCCCCGTCTAAATAGCATAGAAAAAATTTATCTAACACGATCTTCATGACAAGGGAATATAGCTCAATAGCATAGCAATAATAATATTCCTATACATGCATAATTTTCATAGTGTGATATAATACTACATGCGTAGAAAATAATAGGTAAAGGATGATCAACATGTAACTTGCCTTGATTCTGGTTCAGAAAGTCACACTCCTGACAATAATTTGTGTCGCACTCCGCACAATCTACACGTTGGCCTCCGGTAGGTCTAAAATAAATCTGTTTAACAAAAAAAATTAATTTTCGCAAAACTGAAAACTACTGGCTCTAACATGTTCTACTCATCAATACGAGATCACAGGAAAAAGAATTTCCTGATTCAGAGTTACGAGCAAAAAGATAAACGCATTTCAAAATTATACCGAGAATCTGACAGAGCTAAAAACAGTTTAAAAACTGATTTTATTCGCCCAGAAGTTGTTCATCGGGGTTTGATGAATCGGATCGTGCGTGCGTTCTCACCACGAACAACGGGGAAAAACGGAACCATCTCTGTGTGGCTCCTCCAATGATGCTTCTCCGGTGGCGGTCGGACGAACTCCAGCGATGTGCGCAAATTCCGGTGAACGGCTTCGCGAACTCCGGTGACGGCGGCTATCTCCGATGAAGATGAACGACTCCGGCGTGCTGTGTCGTGGTACTCCGGCGTGACGAGGTGCTGCTGCAAGGGATCGGCGAGATGAGGGTGAGGGGTGGACGGTGCTGTTGTGGTTCGGCGGATCGGGCGACAGAACGAATAATAAATCATAGCAGTCTCAGTGTGGTCTTTAATTCCTCGTGGTGCAGAATATGGTTCCAGGTTGATGGGAGTCTGGCTCGGGATGCGCCCTGGAACGATCCTCTGGCCACCTGGAGCTGGGTCCGGCTCGGTCCCTAGCGCACGCGCTGGTCCCTGGGGGTGAAACCTCCTGGCTGGCTCGGTGGGCACGTGGTGTGCTGGCGCTGGGCACGTGGGGCTACCTCGCTAGAAATCGTGCTGGTGGTGCCTGTGCCTGGTGCTGGGACTACTCGTGGGGCACGTGGGAACTGGCTCGGTGGGGAGGGCTCTCCGCACCTGGGAGCTGGCTAGCTGCTCGGTCAACGCTAGCTGGGGCTCGTGGCCTCGCTAGCTAGCGTTGGGGTTGGTGGTGCGCTCGGGCTGGCCTGCCTCGGTGCACTAGTGGGCTGGCCCCGGTGGCACCTGTTGCACCTTTTTTTAAAGAAAAAGAACAAACAGCCAGCAAAGGAAAATAATAATAATAATAAATAATAAAAAGTATATATATAAATTTATATTTTCTAGTTAAATATAATACCAGAAAATAACATAGATATATATACTAAAATACCTAAAATATATATATATACTAATATAAATATATACTACGATAGTAATATATAGATACACAAAATATATACATATAATATATCTCTAATATATACTATATATATATACTATATCTGTAGGAACCCTAGTTCCACCTAATGCAAATATTTTGAAATAGCTTTTATGCAATAGGACGAACAACGAGCTTTTAAAAAACTCAACTAAAAATAATTTCGGACATTATAACATTTGCAAAACCAAATCGGACAACTTCAAATAACATTTTAAACATCATGAACTTTTTATTTCACATGCGAGAAGTCATATTATCTCCACTCCAATAAATTGCCCGCAGTTGCATAATGAATAGAATTTTCAAAAGAGCAAAATAATGCATAAAAATATGAGATGCATATGAATGATCTATTAACATCCGAATTTAAGAAAATTGGGATGTTACACCTTCCTGTCGACAAGGTGCAAATCAAATTCTTGTAGCAAGAGAACTCATATGATAAGTCTAGGTTTAGCGTCTTTCTTCTCTATGAGGTACTTAATAGCAGCGTGATCAGTGTGAATAGTGACTTTGGAATCAACTATGTAAGACCTGAACTTTTCACATGCAAACACGACTGCTAAAAATTCCTTTTCCGTAGTAGCATAGTTTCTTTGGGCACTATCTAGAGTTTTACTAGCATAGTGAATAACATTCAACTTCTCATCAACTCTTTGCTCTAGGACAGCACCAATAGCATAGTCACTAGCATCACACATGATTTCAAAAGGTAAGTTCCTATCAGGTGGTTGAACAATAGGTGCAGTTATCAAGGCCTTCTTAAGTATCTCGAAGGCTTCCTCGCAATCATCGTCAAAGACAAAAAGGAATATCCTTTTGCAAGAGATTGGTAAGAGTCCTAGAAATCTTGGAGAAGTCTTTAATGAACCTTCTATAGAAACCAGCATGACCAAGGAAACTTCTTATACCTTTGATATCTGTGGGGCATGGCATTTTCTCGATTGCATCAACCTTAGCCTTATCAACTTCAATACCTCTTTCAGAAATTTTATGTCCTAAGACAATGCCTTGATTAACCATAAAGTGGCACTTCTCCCAATTCAAGACAAGATTGGTATCTTTACATATCTCCAAGACTCGATCAAGGTTGCTGAGGCAATCATCAAAAGAAGACCCGTAAACCGAGAAGTCATCCATGAAAACCTCAACAATCTTTTCACAAAAGTCAGAGAATATAGCCATCATACATCTTTGAAAGGTTGCAGGTGCATTACATAAGCCAAAAGGCATACGTCTGTAAGCAAAGGTACCGAAAGGGCAGGTGAAAGTGGTTTTCTCCTAATCAGATTGTGCAACAGGTATTTGGGAGAAACTAGAATAACCATCTAGAAAGCAGAAGTGTGTGTGTTTGGACAGTCTTTCTAGCATTTGGTCGATAAAAGGCAAAGGGTAATGTTCTTTCCTAGTGGCTTTATTCAATTTCCTAAAATCGATCACCATCCTATTGCCAGTAATAATACTCTGTGGCATCAATTCATCCTTATCATTAGGGACAACAGTAATACCTCCCTTCTTAGGGACACAATGCACCGGACTCACCCAATCACTATGAGCAACAGGATAGATAATACGTGCTTCCAGAAGCTTTAGTATTTCTTTTCTTACTACCACTTTCACCTTTGGATTTAATCTCCGTTGATGATCAACAACTGGTTTGGAATGAGGATCTGTTTTAATCTTGTGCTGGCATAGAGTGGGACTAAGGCCCTTAAGATCATCAAGAGTATATCCAATAGCAGCACGGTGCTTCCTCAGAGTTTTTAGTAACTTCTTTTGTTCATGCTCTGAGAGGCTAGCAATAATTATGACATGATATATCTCTTTTTCATCAAGATAAGTATACTTAAAAGTATCAGGCAACTGTTTAAGCTCGAACACAGGATAACCCTTTGGTGGGGGTGGATCCCCAAGCGGTTCAACAGGCAAATTATTCTTAAGGATAGGATATTGTTCTAAGACAACTCTATCTATCTCATCCCTTTCATCCATATGCATATCATTTTCATGCTCAAGCAAGTATTGCTCTAAAGGATCAGTAGGAGGCACGTCAATAGAAGCTAAGGCAATAGTTTCATCCTTACTAGGCAACTCTTTTTCATGAGGTTGTCTACCAAACTTGGAGAAATTGAACTCGTGTGACACACCTTCAAAGCCAACAGTGACAGATTGCTTCTCACAGTCAATATGAGCATTAACAGTATTGAGAAAAGGTCTACCAAATATGATGGGACAAAAGCTATCTTGTGTGGTAGCAATACTTTGTTTTACCACACAAGACTTCAACATCTCTAACAATTCCCACAGGGCAGATAGTATCTCCATTGGCAAGCTGAATAGTGACATCAATGGGTTCTATCTCGACAGGTGCAATCTCGTATTTAATTTCATCATATAACGATTAAGGTATTGCACTAACACTAGCACCCACGTCACATAAACCATGATAACAATGATGTCCTATATTAACGGAAACAACTGGCATGCCAACAACAGGCCTATTTTTGTCTCTAGCATGTGGTTTAGCAATTCTAGAAGCATCTTCATAGAAGTGAATATCATGGCCATTAACATTGTCGGAGAGGAGATCTTTGATAATAGCAATGCTAGGTTCAACTCTAATTTGCTCAGGGGGTGTATGTGTTCTAATGTAGCCCCTACGTATCACAGTTGAAGCTTTAGAATGATCCTTTATCCTAACAGGGAAAGGTGGTTTCTTAGTGTAAGCACTTGGAACAATAGGATCATTATAGGCAACGAATCTCTCTTCAACTGGATTGGGTTTAACTAAATTGACTTCTAAGGGAGGATTAAGCCACTTCTCTTTGGGGAGATCAATATGAGCAGAAAATGATTCACACAATGAAGCTACTATCTCAGAGTCAAGTCCATATTTAGCACTAAAATCACAAAAAGTATTTGTTTCAACAAAGGATTTAACGCAATCAAACTTCAAATTCATACCACACTCCTTACCTTCATCAAGCTCCCAATCTTCAGAGTTGCGTTTAATTCTTTCCAATTAATTCCATTTGAAGTCAATATCTCTCTTCATATTAGAACCGGTACAAGAAGTGTCAAGCATGGTGCGATCATCATGAGAAAGCCGAGCATAGAAGTTCTGAATGATAAGTTCTCTCGAGAGCTCATGGTTGGGGCATGAATATAACATTGATTTAAGCCTCCCCCAAGCTTGCGCGATGCTTTCTCTGTCATGAGGCCAAAAATTATAAATATAATTCCGATCACGATGTACTAGATGCATAGGATAAAACTTTTGATGAAATTCCAATTTCAACCGATTGTAGTTCCATGATCCAGTATCATCACATAGCCTATACCATGTCAACGCCTTATCCCTCAAAGATAAGGGAAAGACCTTCTTCTTGACCTCATCCTCGGGCAAACCTGCAAGCTTAAATAAACCACAAACTTCATCTACATAGATTAGTTGCAAGTCTGGATGTGATGTTCCATCTCGTGTAAAAGGATTAGCCAGCAGTTTCTTAAGCATACCCAAAGGAAATTCATAGAAAATATTTTCAGTAGGTGCAGAAGGTTGAGGAGCAACTATCTGTGCTTCCGTTCGAGGTGAATATACCCCGAACAAGCCCCTCAAAGGATTAGTTTCCATAGTGACAAGTGACAATAAATTTCAGCACACTATATAAATGTTCCCTTACCAATTTCCACTTACCAAAGGCGCTTCACTCCCCGGCAACGGCACCAGAAAAGAGTCGTGATGACCCACAAGTATAGGGGATCTATTGTAATCCTTTCAATAAGTAAGAGTGTCGAACCCAACGAGGAGCAGAAGGATCTGACAAGTGGTTTTCAGCAAGGTAATATCTGCAAGCACTGAAATTATCGGTAACAAGTAGTTGTGTGGTGACATGATTCGTAGCAAGTAGGAAGTAACAAAAGTAACAACGGTGCAGCAAAGTGGCCCAATCCCCTTTGTAGCAAGGTACAAGCCTGGACAAAGTCTTATAGGAGGTAAAACGCTCCCGAGGACACATGGGAATTTCTGTCAAGCTAGTTTTCATCAAGTTCATATGATTCGCGTTCACTACTTTGATAGTTTGATATGTGGGTGGACCGGCGCTTGGGTACTTCCCTTACTTGGACAAGCATCCCACTTATGATTAACACCTCTCACATGCATCCACAACTACAAAAGAAAAATTAAGACAAAGTCTAACCATAGCATTAAACTAGTGGATCCAAATCAACCCCTTACGAAGCAACACATAAACTAGGGTTTAAGCTTTTGTCACTCTAGCAACCCATCATCTACTTACTACTTCCCAATGCCTTCCTCTAGGCCCAAATAATGCTGAAGTGTTATGTAGTAGGCGTTCACATAACACCACTGGAGGAAAAACAACATACAACACATCAAATTATCGAACGAATACCAAATTCACATGACTACTTATATCATGACTTATCCCATGTCGTCAGGAACAAAAGTAACTACTCACAAAGCATAATCATATTCATGACCAGAGAGGTAATGAATAGCATCAAGGATCTGAACATATAATCTGCCACCAAGCAATCCAACTAGCATCAACTACAAAGAGTAATTAACACTACTAGCAACCTTACACGTACCAATCAGAGTAGCGAGACGGAGGTTGGTTACAAGAGATGAACTAGGGTTTGGAGATGAGATGGTGTTGATGAAGATTTTGATGGTGATGAGTCCCCTCCGATGAGAGGAGTGTTGGTGATGACGATGGCGACGATTCCCCCCTCCGGGAGGGAAGTTTCCCCTACAGGATCGTCCTGCTCGAGCTCTAGATTGGTTCTGCTCAAGTTCCGCCACGTGGCGGTAGCGAATCCTCCGAAAAGCCTCCTCCAGATTTTTTTCTAGAACGAAACCCTTCTTGTAGCAAAAGAGGGGGGCCATAGGGCCAAGTGGGAGCCCACAAGTCCCCTGGGAGCGGCCAGGGGAGGCCTCGCCTAGTAGGCTTGTGGCCTCCTGCTGGCTCCCCTCTGGTACTTCTTCGGCCTAGTATTTTTCATAAATCCCAAAAAAATCCTTGTTGATTTTAACGACTTTTGGAGTTGCGCAGAATAGGTATCTCAAACTTGCTCCTTTTTTAGGCCAGAATTCCAGCTGCCGACATTCTCCCTCTTTATATAAACCTTGCAAAATAAGAGAGAAAAGGCATAAGTATTGTACCGTGAAGTGTAATAACAGCCCAAAAAGCGATAAATATCAACATGAAAGCATTATGCAAAATGGACGTATCAATAACCCACAAGTATAGAGGGTCACAATAGTCTTCGAGGGTAGTATTTCATCCAATTTATTGATTCAACACAAGAGGAGCCAAAGAATATTTATAAACCTTAGCATTTGAGTCATCAATTCAACCACACGTGAAAGGTTCTCTTTCTGCAGCAAAGTGTTTAGTAGCACCATAGTTTGATAGTTTGATAGTAGCGGTAATAGTTACAGTGATAGTTTTGTAGTAATTGTAATAGCGGTAGCAACAGTAATAACTTAGAAAAGACAATATGAGCGAAGCCATGACATTGGACAAATAATGGATATCTTTATGGATGAAAAACAGTAGTAACTTAGAAAAGACAATATGAGCGAAGCCATGACATTGGACGAACAATGGATATCTTTATGGATGAAATTCATCATGTAACGGTCACAACCTAGAGAGACACATAATTAGCTCCAATTCATCAATTCAATGTAGTCATGCATTTTGTATATAATTATACGTGCTTATAATAATACTTGCATAACTTATTTTGTCCAACCCTCCCGTGGCAGTGGGGACCTCATGGAAATCTAATGGTAATTAAGGTCTCATTTTAATAGAGAACTAGAATAAAGCATTAACACGTAGTGAATACATGAACTCCTCAAACTACGGTCAACATCGGAGGGGTCCCAATTGCTGTCACATTGGGTCTACGGATCATAACACATAATAGGTGCACACAACTTGCAAGATAAGATCCAAAAATATCATATATTTATGGAAACATAATAGGTTCAGATTTGAAATCATGACACTCGAGTCCTAATGACAAGCATTAAGCATAGCAAAGGCATAACAATATTAATCTCAGAACATAGCTGATACTAGGGATCAAGCCAGTTTTTGTGAATTATTTTCAGGATTTATAAGGATTTATGGAGCGAAGACCCGGCGTAGGCGAAGTGCTAGGGGGCCACAAGCCATCAGCCCCCCATGTCGCGGCCAAATAGCTTGTGGGTCCCTCGAGCCTCCTCCAACCCTAATTCCAGTCCAAAATATTCATATTCACCAAAAAAACCAGAGAGAAGTTTTCATCGCGTTTTACGAGACAGAGCCGCCACCAGCTCCTATTCTTCCTCCGGAGGGCTGATCTGGAGTCCGTTTGGGGCTCCAAAGAAGTGCTAGGGGGCCACAAGCCATCAGCCCCCATGTCGCGGCCAAATAGCTTGTGGGGCCCTCGAGCCTCCTCCAACCCTAATTCCAGTCCAAAATATTCATATTCACCGAGAAAAAACCAGAGAGAAGTTTTCATCGCGTTTTACGAGATAGAGCCGCCACCACCTCCTATTCTTCCTCCGGAGGGCTGATCTGGAGTCCGTTTGGGGCTCCAAAGAGGGGTTTTCGTCGTCGTCATCATCACCAACTCTTCTCCATCAACACCACCATGATGCTCACCATCTGGAGTGAGTATTTCCTTTGTAGGCTTGCTGGACAGCGATGTAGTTGGGTGACATTTATCTTGTAATAAGTTTGATAGGGCTTGATCCCTAGTATCCACTTTGTTGTGAGATTGCTGTTACTATGACTTTGCCATGCTTAATGCTTGTCACTAGGGCCCGGGTGCCATGATTTCAGATCTGAACCTATTATGTTGTCATGAATATAAGTGTGATTTGGATCCTATCTTGCAAGTTATAGTTACCTATAAAGTGTCTTGATCTTGA